>NC_053026.1:393852949-394143698 GCF_003073215.2 Triticum urartu | reverse complement strand
ATGTATAAGTCATGAAGAAAGCAATAGCAACATACTAAACGATCGTGTGCTAAGCTAATGGAATGGGTCATGTCAATCAGATCATTCAACTAATGATGTGACCTCGTTAATCAAATAACAACTCATTGTTCATGGTTAGGAAACATAACCATCTTTGATTAATGAGCTAGTCAAGTAGAGGCATACTAGTGACACTTTGTTTGTCTATGTATTCACACATGTATTATGTTTCCGGTTAATACAATTCTAGCATGAATAATAAACATTTATCATGATATAAGGAAATAAATAATAACTTTATTATTGCCTCTAGGGCATATTTCCTTCAGTCTCCCACTTGCACTAGAGTCAATAATCTAGATCACATCACCATGTGATTAACATCGATAGTTCACATCATCATGTGATTAACACCCATAGTTCACATCGCTATGTGACCAACACCCAAAGGGTTTACTAGATTCAGTAATCTAGTTCACATCGCTATGTGATTAACACCCAAGGAGTACTAAGGTGTGATCATGTTTTGTTTGTGAGAGAATCTTAGTCAATGGGTCTGCCACATTCAGATCCGCATGTATTTTGCAAATTTTTATGTCAACAATGCTCTGCATGGAGCTACTCTAGCTTATCGCTCCCACTTTCAATATGTATCTAGATCAAGACTTAGAGTCATCCAGATCTGTGTCAAAGCTTGCATCGACGTAACCTTTTACGACGAAACTTTTTGTCACCTCCATAATTGAGAAATATTTCCTTATTCCACTAAGGATAATTTTGACCGCTGTCCAGTGATCTACTCTTAGATCACTATTGTACTCCCTTGCTTAACACAGTGTAGGGTATACAATAGATCTGGTACACAGCATGGCATACTTTATAGAACCTATGACTGAGGCATAGGGAATGACTTTCATTCTCTTTCTATCTTCTGCCGTGGTCGGGTTTTGAGTCTTACTCAACTTCACACCTTGTAACACAGGCAAGAAACTTTTTCTTTGACTCTTCCATTTTGAACTACGTCAAAATCTTGTCAAGGTATGTACTCATTGAAAAAACTTATCAAGCGTCTTGATCTATCTCTATAGATCTTGATACTCAATATGTAAGCAGCTTTACCAAAGTCTTTGAAAAACTCCTTTCAAACACTCCTTTATGCTTTACAGAATAATTCTACTTTATTTCCGATCAACAATATGTCATTCACATATACTTATCAGAAATGTTGTAGTGCTCCCACTCACTTTCTTGTAAATACAGGCTTCATCGCAAGTCTGTATAAAACTATATGCTTTGATCAACTTATCAAAGCGTATATTCCAACTCCGAGATGCTTGCACCAGTCCATAGATGGATCGCTGGAGCTTGCATATTTTGTTAGCACCTTTAGGATTGACAAAACCTTCTGGTTGTATCATATACAACTCTTCTTTAATAAATCTATTAAGGAATGCAGTTTTGTTTATCCATTTGCCAGATTTCATAAAATGCGGCAATTGCTAACATGATTCGGACAGACTTAAGCATAGATACGAGTGAGAAACTCTCATCGTATTCAACACCTTGAACTTGTCGAAAAACTTTTGCGACAATTCTAGCTATGTAGATAGTAACACTACTATCAGCATCCGTCTTCCTCTTGAAGATCCATTTATTTTCTATGGCTTGCCGATCATCGGGCAAGTCAACCAAAGTCCATACTTTGTTCTCATACATGGATCCCATCTCAGATTTCATGGCCTCAAGCCATTTTGCGGAATCTGGGCTCACCATCGCTTCTTCATAGTTCGCAAGTTCATCATGGTCTAGTAACATGACTTCCAGAACATGATTACCGTACCACTCTGGTGCGGATCTCACTCTGGTTTACCTACGAGATTTGGTAGTAACTTGATCTGAAGTTACATGATCATCATCATTAGCTTCCTCACTAATTGGTGTAGTAGTCACAGGAACAGATTTCTGTGATGAACTACTTTCCAACAAGGGAGAAGGTACAGTTACCTCGTCAAGTTCTACTTTCCTCCCACTCACTTCTTTCGAGAGAAACTCCTTCTCTAGAAAAACTCCGAATTTAGCAACAGAAGTCTTGCCTTCGGATTTGTGATAGAAGGTGTACCCAACAGTCTCCTTTGGGTATCCTATGAAGACATATTTCTCCGACTTGGGTTTGAGCTTATCAGAATGAAACCTTTTTCATATAAGCATCACAATCCCAAACTTTAAGAAACGACAGCTTAGGTTTCTTGCCAAACCATAGTTCATACGGTGTCATCTCAACGGATTTAGATGGTGCCCTATTTAACGTGAATGCAACTGTCTCTAATGCATAACCCCAAAATGATAGTGGTAGATCGGTAAGAGACATCATAGATTGCACTATATCCAATAAAGTACGGTTATGACGTTCGGACACACCATTACACTGTGGTGTTCCAGGTGGCGTGAGTAGTGAAACTATTTCACATTGTTTTTAACTGAATGCCAAACTCGTAACTCAAATATTTTACCTCTGCGATCATATCGTAGAAACTTTTATTTTCTTGTTACGATGATTCTCCACTTCACTCTGAAATTCTTTGAACTTTTCAAATGTTTCAGACTTGTGTTTCATCAAGTAGATATACTCATATCTGCTCAAATCATCTGTGAAGATCAGAAAATAATGATACCTGTCGCGAGCCTCAATATTCATCGGACCACATACATCAGTATGTATGATTTCCAACAAATCTGTTGCTCGCTCCATTGTTCTGAAGAACAACGTTTTAGTCATCTTGCCCATAAGGCATGGTTCGCAAGCATCAAGTGATTCATAATCAAGTGATTCCAAAATCCCATCAGCATGGAGTTTCTTCATGCGCTTTACACCAATATGACCTAAACGGCAGTGCTACAAATAAGTTGCACTATCATTATTAACTTTGCCTCTTTTGGTTTCAATATTATGATTATGTGTATCACTACGATCGAGATCCAACGAACTATTTTCATTGGGTGTGTAACCATATAAGGTTTTATTCATGTAAACAGAACAACAATTTATTCTCTTACTTAAATGAATAACCGTATTACAATAAACATGATCAAATCATATTCATGCTCAACGCAAACACTAAATAACACTTATTCAGGTTCAACACTAATCTCGAAAGTATAGGGGAGTGTGCGATGATGATCATATCAATCTTGGAACTACTTCCAACACACATCGTCACTTCACCCTTAACTAGTCTCTGTTTATTTTGCAACTCCCGTTTCGAGTTACTAATCTTAGCAACTGAACTAGTATCAAATACTGAGGGGTTGCTATAAACACTAGTAAAGTACACATCAATAACATGTATATCAAATATACTTATGTTCACTTTACCATCCTTCTTATCTGCCAATTACTTGGGGTAGTTCTGCTTCCAGTGACCAGTCCCTTTGCAGTAGAAACACTTAGTCTCAGGCTTAGGACCAGACTTGGGCTTCTTCACTTGAGCAGCAACTTACTTGCCGTTCTTCTTGAAGTTCCTTCTTCCCTTTGCCCTTTTATTGAAACTAGTGGTCTTGTCTACCATCAACACTTGATGTTTTTTCTCGATTTCTACCTTCGTCAATTTCCACATTACGAAGAGCTTGGGAATCGTTTCCGTTATCCCTTGCATATCATAGTTCATCACGAAGTTCTACTAACTTGGTGATGGTGACTAGAGAATTCTGTCAATCACTATCTTATCTGGAAGATAAACTCCCACTTGATTCAAGCGATTGTAGTACCCAGACAATCTGAGCACATGCTCACTAGTTGAGCGATTCTCCTCCATCTTTTAGCTATAGAACTTGTTGGAGACTTCATATCTCTCAACTCGGGTATTTGCTTGAAATATTAGCTTCAACTCCTGAAACATCTCATATGGTCCATGATGTTCAAAACGTCTTTGAAGTCCCGATTCTAAGCCGTTAAGCATGGTGCACTTAAACTATCAAGTAGTCATCATATTGAGCTAGCCAAACGTTCATAACGTCTGCATCTGCTCCTGCAATAGGTCTGTCACCTAGCGGTGCATTAAGGACATAATTCTTCTGTGCAGCAATGAGGATAAACCTCAGATCATGGATCCAATCCGCATCATTGCTACTAACATCTTTCAACACAATTTTCTCTAGGAACATATCAAAATAAACACAGGGAAACAACAACGCGAGCTATTGATCTACAACATAATTTGCAAAATACTACCAGGACTAAGTTCATGATAAATTTAAGTTCAATTAATCATATTACTTAAGAACTCCCACTTAGATAGACATCCCTCTAATCCTCTAAGTGATCACGTGATCCAAATCAACTAAACCATGTCCGATCATCACGTGAGATGGAGTAGTTTCATCGGTGAACATCATTATGTTGATCATATCTACTATATGATTCACGCTCGACCTTTCGGTCTCCGTGTTCCGAGGCCATATCTGTATATGCTTGGCTCGTCAAGTATAACCTGAGTATTCTGCGTGCGCAATTGTTTTGCACCCGTTGTATTTGAACGTAGAGCCTATCACACCCGATCATCACGTGGTGTCTCAGCACGAAGAACTTTCGCAACGGTGCATACTCAGGGAGAACACTTCTTGATAATTTAGTGAGAGATCATCTTATAATGCTACCGTCAATCAAAGCAAGATAAGATGCATAAAAATATAAACATCACATGCAATCAATATAAGTGATATGATATGGCCATCATCATCTTGTGCTTGGGATCTCCATCTCCGAAGCACCGTCATGATCACCATCGTCACCGGCGCGACACCTTGATCTCCATCGTAGCATCGTTGTCGTCTCGTCAATCTTATGCTTCCACGACTATCACTACCGTTTAGTAATAAAGTAAAGCATTACATCGCGATTGCATTGCATACAATAAAGCGACAACCATATGGCTCCTGCCAGTTGCCGATAACTTGGTTACAAAACATGATCATCTCATACAATAAAATTCAGCATCATGCCTTGACCATATCACATCACAACATGCCCTGCAAAAACAAGTTAGACGTCCTCTACTTTGTTGTTGCATGTTTTACGTGGCTGCTACGGGCTTTAAGTAAGAACAATTCTCACCTACGCATCAAAACCACAACGATAGTTTGTCAAATAGACTCCGTTTTAACCTTCGCAAGGACCGGGCGTAGCCATACTCGGTTCAACTAAAGTTGGAGAGACAGTCGCCCGCAAGCCATCTATGTGCAAAGCACGTCGAGGGAACCGGTCTCGCGTAAGCGTACGCGTAAGGTTGGTCCGGGTCGTCTCGTCCAACAATACCGCCAAACCAAAGTATGACATGCTAGTAGGCAGTATGACTTGTATCGTCCACAACTCACTTGTGTTCTACTCGTGCATATAACATCAACATAAATAACCTAGGCTCGGATGTGTTGGGTTTCGTAGTAATTTCAAAAAATTTCCTACGCACACGCAAGATCATGTGATGCATAGCAACGAGGGGGAGAGTGTTGTCTACGTACCCAACGCAGACCGACTGCGGAAGCGATGACACGACGTAGAGGAAGTAGTCGTACGTCTTCACGATCCAACCGATCAAGCACCGAAACTACGGCACCTCCGAGTTCGAGCACACGTTCAGCTCGATGACGATCCCCGGACTCCGATCCAGCAAAGTGTCGGGGAAGAGTTCCGTCAGCACGACGGCGTGGTGACGATCTTGATGTACTACAGCAGCAGGGCTTCGCCTAAACTCCGCTACAGTATTATCGAGGTATATGGTGGCAGGGGGCACCGCACACGGCTAAGGAATAGATCACGTGGATCAACTTGTGTGTCTAGAGGTGTCCCCTGCCTCCGTATATAAAGGAGCCAAGGGGGAGGGCTGGCCGGCCAAGGAGGAGGCGCAGGAGAGTCCTACTCCCTCTGGGAGTAGGATTCCTCCCCCCAATCCTAGTCCAACTAGGATTCCTCGGAGGGGAAGGGAGAGAGGGGGGCCGGCCACCTTCTCCTAGTCCTAATAGGACTAGGGGAAGGGGGGAGGCGTGCGGCCACCTTGGGCTGCCCCTTTCTCCTTTCCACTAAGGCCCATCAAGGCCCATTTAGCTCCCGGGGGGTTCCGGTAACCTTCTCCGGTACTCCGGTAAAATCCCGATTTCACCCGGAACACTTCCGATGTCCAAACATAGGCTTCCAATATATCAATCTTTACGTCTCGACCATTTCGAGACTCCTCGTCATGTCCGTGATCACATCCGGGACTCCGAACAACCTTCGGTACATCAAAATGCATAAACTCATAATATAACTGTCATCGTAACCTTAAGCGTGCGGACCCTACGGGTTCGAGAACAATGTAGACATGACCGAGACACGTCTCCGGTCAATAACCAATAGCGGGACCTGGATGCCCATATTGGCTCCTACATATTCTACGAAGATCTTTATCGGTCAGACCGCATAACAACATACGTTGTTCCCTTTGTCATCGGTATGTTACTTGCCCGAGATTCGATCATCGGTATCCAATACCTAGTTCAATCTCGTTACCGGCAAGTCTCTTTACTCGTTCTGTAATACATCATCTCGCAACTAACTCATTAGTTGCAATGCTTGCAAGGCTTATGTGATGTGCATTACCGAGAGGGCCCAGAGATACCTCTCCGACAATCGGAGTGACAAATCCTAATCTTCGAAATACGCCAACCCAACATATACCTTTGGAGACACCTGTAATGCTCCTTTATAATCACCCAGTTACGTTGTGTTTGGTAGCACCCAAAGTGTTCCTCTGGTAAACGGGAGTTGCATAATCTCATAGTCATAGGAACATGTATAAGTCATGAAGAAAGCAATAGCAACATACTAAACGATCGTGTGCTAAGCTAATGGAATGGGTCATGTCAATCAGATCATTCAACTAATGATGTGACCTCGTTAATCAAATAACAACTCATTGTTCATGGTTAGGAAACATAACCATCTTTGATTAATGAGCTAGTCAAGTAGAGGCATACTAGTGACACTTTGTTTGTCTATGTATTCACACATGTATTATGTTTCCGGTTAATACAATTCTAGCATGAATAATAAACATTTATCATGATTATAAGGAAATAAATAATAACTTTATTATTGCCTCTAGGGCATATTTTCTTCATGTTACTTGCCCGAGATTCGATCGTCGGTATCCTCATACCTAGTTCAATCTCGTTACCAGCAAGTCTCTTTACTCGTTCCGTAATGCATCATCCTATAACTAACTCATTAGTCACATTGCTTTCAAGGATTATAGTGATGTGCATTACCAAGAGGGCCCAGAGATACCTCTCAGATACTCAGAGTGACAAATCCTAATCTTGATCTATGCCAACCCAACAAACACCTTTGGAGACACCTGTAGAGCATCTTTATGATCACCCAGTTACGTTGTGACGTTTGATAGCACACAAGTTGTTCCTTCGGTATTCGGGAGTTGCATAATCTCATAGTCAGAGGAATATGTATAAGTCATGAAAAAAGCAATAGCAATAAAACTTAACAATCATTATGCTAAGCTAACGGTTGGGTCTTGTACATCACATAATTCTCTAATGATGTGATCCCATTCATCAAATGAAAACACATGTCTATGGTCAGGAAACTTAACCATCTTTGATTAACGAGCTAGTCAAGTAGAGGCACACTAGGGACACCTCTGTTTTGTCTATGTATTCACACATGTACTTAGTTTCCGGTTAATACAATTCTAGCATGAATAATAAACATTTATCATGATATAAGGAAATATAAATGGCAACTTTATTATTGCCTCTGGGGCATATTTCCTTCAGTTCTTCATATGGCTCACGATGCAAGAACGTTGCTGGACATGAGAGTGTCTAGTGCGGCACGACCTCACCGACGACGACCTATGTGCCGTATGCGACGAGGAGTCAGATACGATGCAACATCTCCTCGCGTGCTATTCGTTCTCTAGGAAAATTTGTCATGAAATACTCGGTTGGGTGCGAGCACCAACTACCCTTCCTAATGGCGACACCCCCTTCCAAGCATGGTGGACAGCTTCGTCCGACCAAGCAGTAGCCTCCGCTCGCAAAGGCCTCGCATCCATCATCATCCTCGCTGCATGGTGGATTTGGAAACATCATAACAGATGTGTCTTTGACCATGATCGGCCATCAGTCTCTCAGCTTACCACCACCATCAAAGACGAGGTGTGCCTTTGGGCCAAGGCCGACGCCGCAGGGATAAGAAACATCATTCCGGAGAGTTAGCCTTTTTGCTTTTGGGGATGAGCAACCCCTTTGATCTATTTTCTCCAACATCTGCAGACTTACCCTGCGGGTGTGTGTAACCTCATGTTGAAAGTCTTCTTATATCAATGAAAAGATACGCACCTTGCGTATTCGCGAAAAAAGCAATGTGATCTCGCAAAGATTAGCGGAGCGCGTAGCAAAGAGATCGTATCAGGACAAATTGATTAGCAGAGCACGTAGCAGAAGACATCGTACAAGGATAAATTTTGGCACTTCAATGTTTTTTGAACAAGTTGAGTCTGCATCGACGAAATGCGACCTAGTCCTATTTAGAAAGGCTTCTAGGGTGATTTTATCTTCAAATATTGTGGCACCGATAGAAATTCTAAATAAGCTACAATCGGAAGCAAGCCATATGGTATTTTTATGTGTTATCCAGTATCACATGTGACCTATGCGGTTATTGTCTTCTTCACCCCCTGACTCCACCCCTACTCAAGGGAGGTTTTGGGTAGGCTCGAGTTGTACGAGACTCCTTGGCACCCCTCTACAAACTTCTCTTCCTCACGCCGGTCCAATTCATACAAGACTCTTTGAGATCGATCCTAGAGCTCCCCGAACGAGTTTTGGATTTCTAGTGCCCTTGGTACATACCCAAGGAAATTATATAGGCTAGTGATCCATGACAAATGATTGAAACTACCCTTGGGATGGTAGGAGGACGGAGTAGTGAAGGTAATTTTGGTCCATGAGTCCATGGTGGACTAGGTGAGTGAAATGGGTCCATAGCTCATGGTGGATCAATCCCTCTCGTCCCTCCACCACGACGGGCTTATCTTCTTGGATGTCCTTTTGGACTTCAGCTTATTTGCATTTAGCTACTCCTTTGACTTTGTATTATCTTTTCCACTACATTTGCTAGTTGGTTACTTAACTTTTACCAAATTGGCTTGTCCTTGATGCTTTGTTAAGTGTATGCTTTTGGGGGCTAAGTGGAATCTCGAGTAGCATTACTTAGTCCCACAACACAACTAAAACTACAATCACAGATAATTTATGTGGTACTAAATAGATTATTGTGTGTCTTTGTTCTTTGGTTTCGGTCCCTGTTGGACCATGTAGGAAGAGGTAGGGATCCAACTTGCTTTGATTTTTTTTTCATTTATAATGTGTGTATATGAAACTTTTTGCTGCAAATTGCATTCTTCGCCATGAATGAAAGCTCGTGCTTTTATCTTCTATAAGGGGACTAGGAGCAGAAGATAGGAGGTAAGGTGAACCTTTATTTTGGCCTAGGGATTGGTAAATTGGAAGACTACGTCGCGGTGTGATGGCGATTATCACCCAGCCACCTACACGTCGCATGTATGGAAGCCGGTAGAGGAAGGGAGCACATAGTCAGGGGGTGCACCTTCAAAGGCCCTTAAAGCGGGCGTTTTGATGGTTGCGGGCATGCCAAGCGGTGCGCGCATCCACCGCCACATGTCGCGCAAAATATGCACTCGCAGAAGCACGACTTTATGTGCACAAGTTTTGGGGGTTTTTGAACTCTTTAGGACTAAAAAAAGAAAGCAATAAGATTCAAAAGTGATTTTAGATCTGGCATTGCCTAGTTTTTTTCTAGGTTTTACTAGCTTTTTTTGGTTTCTTCGGGTTTTTTGGTTTGCGTTTGGGAGGATCATGTGCTTTCCACGTGAAGCACATTTGTCCTTTGGCGTGAGAAAAGCAAAACTGTGCTTCACGCTTGTTGAGGGAGTCCTGGATTAGGGGGTGTTCGGATAGCCGGACTATACCTTCAGCCGGACTCCTGGACTATGAAGATACAAGATTGAAGACTTCGTCCCGTGTCCGGGAGGGACTTTCCTTGGCATGGAAGGCAAGCTTGGCGATACGGATATGCAGATCTCCTACCATTGTAACCGACTCTATGTAACCCTAACCCTACCCGGTGTCTATATAAACCGGAGGGTTTTAGTCCTTAGGACAACATACACATCAACAATCATACCATAGGCTAGCTTCTAGGGTTTAGCCTCCTCGATCTCGTGGTAGATCTACTCTTATACTACCCATATCATCAATATTAATCAAGCAGGACGTAGGGTTTTACCTCCATCGAGAGGGCCCGAACCTGGGTAAAACTTCGTGTCCCTTGTCTCCTGTTACCATCCGGCCTAGACGCACAGTTCGGGACCCCCTACCCGAGATCCGTCGGTTTTGACACCGACATTGGTGCTTTCATTGAGAGTTCCTCTGTGTCGTCTCCCTCAGGCTCGATGGCTCCTACGATCATCAATAGCGATGCAGTCCAGGGTGAGACCTTCCTCCCCGGACAGATCTTCATCTTCGGCGGCGTCGCACTGCGGGCCAATTCGCTTGGCCGTCTGGAACAGATCGAAAGCTACGCCCCTGGCCGTCAGGTCAGATTCGGAAATTTAAACTACACGGCTGACATCCGCGGGGACTTGATCTTCGACGGATTCGAGCCACTGCCAAGCGCGCTGCACTGTCACGACGAGCATGATCTAGCTCTGCCGCCGAACAGTGCCCTGGAGGCCGCATCCGCATTGGCTCCGACCCTTAATTTGGAGCCAACTGCGCCGATCGAGGATGGGTAGTTGGACGCTACCGCGGGGGCTGCAACCCCAACGGCGATTGAGCCAAGCACCAGCCCCGTACTCTGCGAGACCCGTGACTCCAAGGAGCCGGACTCCTCTCCGGACTCCGAACCCTCCACGCCCCTGCCAATCGAATCCGATTGGGCGCCGATCATGGAGTTCACTGCCGCGGACATCTTTCAGCACTCGCCTTTCGGCGATATCCTGAAGTCACTAAAGTCTCTCTCTTTATCTGGAGAGCCCTGGCCGGACTACGGTCAGCAAGGTTGGGATACGGACGATGAAGAAATTCAAAGCCCACCCACCACCCACTTTGTAGCCACTGTCGACGACTTAACCGACATGCTCGACTTCGACTCCGAAGATATCGACGGTATGGACGCCGATGAAGGAGATGATGAAGAACCAGCGCCTACTAGGCCCTGGAAAGCCACCTCGTCATATGACATATACATGGTGGACACCCCAAAAGAGGGAGATGGCGACGGAACAGCGGAGGATGACCCCTCCAAGAAACAGCCTAAGCGCCGGCGTCAACGGCGCCGCTCAAAATCCCGCCGAAACAAACACGGTGATTCCAGCACGGGAGATAATAATACTCCGGAAAGCGCCAAAGAAAACCCCCTCCAGCAAGATTTAGCACAGGAGGATGGAGAAACCAGCCCTCATGAGAGAGCGGCAGACAGAGAGGTCGAGGACGATAATTATATGCCTCCCTCCGAAGACGAGGCAAGCCTCGACGACGACGAATTCGTCGTGCCAGAGGATCCCGTCGAGCAAAAGCGTTTTCAACGCAGGCTTATGGCCACGACAAGAAGCCTCAAGAAAAAACAGCAACAGCCTAGAGCTGATCAAGATTTGCTAGTCGACAGATGGATTGAAGTCCTTGCGGCCGAAGAGCATAAACTCGAACGCCCCTCCAAGAGCTACCCAAAGCGCAGGTTGCTACCCCGATTAGAGGAGGAAGCACTTGATGCGGCCGACCGGCCACCTCGTGGTCGCGACAGAGAGGCCTCTTGGCCCTCCACTCAAGCCGCACCCCGTACCAAGGCACGGGAATATGCGCCGGACTTACGAGACATGCTGGAGGACAAGGCAAGGCAAACAAGATCGATCTACGGATCGCGTGGGCGCCCCACGGCTCGAGACGGTAATCGTCACACCGGCCACAAATTCGGCGGGGCCGAACACAGTAGACGAGGCTCATTGGAGCTACGTCACGATATAGCCCAGTACAGAGGCGCCGCACACCCACTCTGCTTTACAGACGAAATAATGGATCATCAAATCCTCGAGGGTTTCAAACCCGTAAACATCGAATCATATGATGGCACAACGGATCCTGCGGTATGGATCGAGGATTATCTCCTTCATATCCACATGGCCTGCGGCGATGATTTTCACGCCATCAAATACCTCCCACTCAAGCTTAAAGGACCAGCTCGGCATTGGCTTAACAGCTTGCCAACAGGATCAATCAGTTGTTGGGAGGACCTGGAAGCCGCATTCCTCGACAATTTCCAGGGCACTTACGTGCGACCCCCAGACGCCGATGACCTAAGTCACGTAATTCAGCAGCTAGAGGAATCGGCCAGGCAATTCTGGACATGGTTCCTAACAAAGAAAAACCAAATAGTCGACTGTCCGGACGCTGAGGCCCTAGCAGCCTTGAAACACAATATCCGTGACGAGTGGCTGGCCTGGCACCTTGGACAGGAAAAGCCGAAATCTATGGCAGCACTCACGACACTCATGACCCGCTTTTGTGCGGGAGAAGACAGCTGGCTTGCTCGTAGCAACAATATGACCAAGAACCCTGGTAATTCGGACATCAGGGACAGTAGTGGCAGGTCGCGTCACAACAAGCAGAAGCGCCGCATTAACGATGACAATACTGAGGATACGGCAGTTAATGCCGGATTCAGAGGCTCTAAATCCGGTCAGCGGAAAAAGCCATTCAAAAGGAATCCTAGGGGCCCATCCAGTTTGGACCGAATACTCGACCGCTCGTGCCAGATACATGGCACCCCCGAAAAGCCATCCAATCACACCAACAGGGATTGTTGGGTGTTCAAGCAGGCAGGCAAGTTAAACGCCAAAAATGAAGACAAGGGGCTGCATAGCGATGACGATGAGGAGCCCCAGCCGCCGAACAACAGTGGACAGAAGGGTTTTCCCCCACAAGTGCGGACGGTGAACATGATATACGCAACCCATGTCCCCAAAAGGGAGTGGAAGCGTGCGTTAAGGGATGTATATGCGGTAGAGCCAATCGCCCCAATGTTCAACCCATGGTCCTCCTGCCCGATCACCTTTGATCGAAGGGACCATCCCACTAGGATCCGTCATGGAGGATTCGCCGCATTGGTTCTTGACCCAATTATTGACGGATTTCATCTCACTAGAGTCCTTATGGACGGCGGCAGTAGCCTGAACCTGCTTTACCAGGATACAGTGCGCAAAATGGGCATAGATCCCTCGAGGATTAAGCCCACCAAAACGACCTTTAAAGGCGTAATACCAGGTGTAGAGGCCAACTGTACAGGCTCAGTCACATTTGAAGTGGTCTTCGGATCTCCGGATAATTTCCGAAGCGAGGAGTTAATCTTCGACATAGTCCCGTTTCGCAGTGGCTATCACGCACTGCTCGGGCGAACCGCATTCGCTAAGTTCAATGCGGTATCGTATTACGCATACCTTAAGCTCAAGATGCCAGGCCCTCGAGGAGTAATTACGGTCAATGGAAACACCGAACGCTCCCTCCGAACGGAGGAGCACACGGCGGCCCTTGCAGTGGAAGTACAAAGCAGCCTCTCCAGGCAGTTCTCCAGTCCGGCCACTAAACGACCAGACACCGTCAAGCGCGCCCGGAGTAACCTACAACAAGACCGCCTGGCACGATCCAAGCAGGCGTAGCAATGCGGCCCCAACCCCAACCTCCGCAAAAAGGCGACGCCAATACTTCGCGTAGATAACTACGCTCTAGAGATACCATGGGCACAGGGGCAGGGGCACCATCATGGCACGCCCAAAACACGGCTTAAACCGTACCAGGGGCTGCCGATTTTTTAAATTTTCTCTTACTTTCAGGACTTCATCCTTCGGAAGGCCTGTTCGGCAGTTCAATTGCCGCACAAAACGATGCAAGAACCAGGGAAGCAGACAAGCCACACCGCACTATGGAACTCCCAGGTGGTCTCTATCACGAGCAGTATACCCGTTCCGCATACTATTCCGCAGCTTGCCACTGGAACAGACATGTTAACTAGTCCAACCTTCCACTTATCGCATTATTTGTATCATTCTGCTTTGATCGCAGCCCTTTTTAATAAACAATGCATAGCTTTTGTCTATTTTTGCATTACCTTTTTTTTCTTTATATATGTTCCTTAACGACATGTTGCACCCGTACACGTTGGTACGGCCAAAATACGCCAGGGGCTTTAGTACCCCTCAATATGGTGTGAGAAGTCCGAACACTTTAACAAGTGCGGTACCTCGAACTTATAACATTATATGCATCGGCTCCGAATCATGTCTTGGGTCAATAGTTGGGTTTGCCCGGCTCCTATGTTTTGGTGCCTTACATTCCGCTATATCGGCTAAGGTAGCACTAGGAGAACCACTGCGACTGTGTCCCAGTTGAGCTGGGTCGAGCACCTCAGTGGAGAAAGCTAAAACTGACTGTCATGATGAAGCGAGAGCTGGTCGCTGTTCGAGAGGTTTTTTCGAGTCCCTAAAGACTTATGCCACTTAGGGCGAGGAGCCGGCTCTGTCCGGCCAAGGCGTGGATAGCGCCCTGAACTCGGTCTTCCGAATACCAGGGGCTTCGCCGAAATTTTAAATTATAGAATTCTATGGCTAAGTGAGAGTGTTCACGCATTATAGTTCGATTGCCTTGTTCGTTGGGCTGAGCGCCTCCCTCGAAGGACCCAACCATGGGAAAAAGAGCGCTCAAGTTTATCCCCGAACACCCCAGCACTAGCGGCACGGGGGCAGAAGCCGACGACTCGCCATCTCTCAGAATTGATAAACATCCGCACAGAAGGTAATATTTTAAATTCAAACAGCATTGCTTAGCGCATATGAACAAGTTTTCAGCGCACAGGACAAAACGAGCGAGTTTTACTCAAAAATTACATCCATAGAACATTCATCCGCCACAAGGCGGGCACCCTTCAGAACATCCTTATAGTAATTCCCGGGCTTGCGATGCTCTTTCCCCGGCGGTGGCCCGTCCTTCACAAGCTTCTCAGCATCCAGCTTGCCCCAGTGCACCTTAGCACGGGCAAGGGCCCTACGGGCACTGACGGTGTCCTGGACTCGGGGGTACTCAACACATCATCTCCCGATCTGATAGATTGGGCTGAGGACCCCCGTGGCCGTATACTCATGGGCCAGTTCGGACAACTGCCGCATACAAGGAAGATTCCACAAGACTTGACGATCAAGACAAGGACTTCTCCCCACCGGCGTATTCGGCTAGAACTCTTGTTAACCTGGGCCTCTGGTGCATTATATAAACCAGGGCCAGGCTAGTCGATAGATCATATATACATACAATCATACCATAGGCTAGCTTCTAGGGTTTAGCCTCTATGATCTCGTGGTAGATCTACTCTTGTACTACCCATATCATCAATATTAATCAAGCATGACGTAGGGTTTTACCTCCATCAAGAGGGCCCGAACCTGGGTAAAACTTCGTGTCCCCTGCCTCCTGTTACCATCGATCCTAGATGCACAGTTCGGGACCCCCTACCCAAGATCCACCGGTTTTGACACCGACATTGGTGCTTTCATTGAGAGTTCCGCTGTGTGATCGACAAAAGGATCAATGGCTCGCCTGCAGATCAACTACGACTTCGGCATCCTCGTCACCAGCTCGACTGGTCACCTTGGTTCGACCAAGAACTGCGCCCCGTGTTCGGATCACCATGTTCGGACGAGGGCCTTCATCAACACCAACTCCAATCTCTATCAAGATCATGGAGGAATCGTCCATGGAGCTGGGGGGCTCAACGTCAACATTGCCCTCAGGCGACTGTGCTGTTTTTCCGGACAGCGAACGCGTATCCGCCGCCACCGCCTCCTCGAGCGTTGCTTTAACGATCGCTTTGGTGGAATTGTGCGGAATCGAGTCTAAAACAACCCTGGAAAATTTCGTTGAGTTCCGATGGAGGAATCTCTGGCAATCTATGATATACCGGAGCCCTGTCAAATCTGGACGGGAATCTGGATGAGTTTAGGGCGTGGTGTCCAGATTCTAGCTCGGACGTCCTTTGAAAGATCCAACCATTGATCGGCTGCGGAATTCTTATATCTAGCACCTCTCAAAATTTCAGCTCGATCCGACCGTCCAAACTCCGGGAACCTTCCAATTAGTGCATCAATTTTCGGATCTGTTTTCTGCGTGAAAATGAATCCGACCCGAGTTCGTCTTTTTATGAACAGGATTTCGGACATCCCTTTTGAAGGAAGTTTTGTATGGGGTATTGTGTTTTGTTCCCGAACACATCCCACTAACTTTAAGATCTTTTGAACATGATCTTCAACATCATGCTGGTGTCAAACCAGTCCGGCAATATTGCTCCACGACTGCCGACCCGCGCTAGACACGTCGTCACTTTGTTGAGCCGAGCTCAACTTCTTCGGATCATCATCTCGGCAAGCCGAACAAGAGTCCGGCATCGCGAAGGATAAATCATCACCAACATCGCCGCCCCACGGCTTACACGGAGCGGGCATACCGGCATCACCGCACGGTCGCTTCATCAAGCTGGCATCGACCACGTCACGACCTGCATCGGTAGGGCCGCACTATTGCTTCTTCAAGCTGGTGTCCATCACGCCGACCTACTTCGACTCATCGGCTGACATCGAGGCTTCGCCATCTCTTCATCAACCTACTCCGGTAATGGGTGTGCGGATCGAGTCCCAATTTTGGGAATCACCTTCCTTCGGATTGCTACAACAAATAAACCAGGTGCTATTAATCCTAGTATTTTTTGCTTGTTTGGGTTCATTTTTTCCCAAGGAATTATTACTCTGGTTTGTCCATCATATGTACACAGGTCTATCAAATGGTGGCCGCATTAACGATGGTCGCATGGTGGTTCGGTCAGTCTCCATACATAGTCCGGCGAATGCCGCATCCGGAACTCGGACCGACCTGTGAATTCAGGCTTTGCCACGCCTTTACCGCATCACGCCGACGCCCTGCATCGACATTGACTTCGGCGCCGGGCCATATTTCTTTTATTACTCACTTTGCATAAATTATTTATTATGCAACATTTTTTTAATTATCATTATTACTATTATCTCCGGTTTGCACTATTTTTTGTGCACAGGAAAACGATCCGGGGACTTCGGCGTCACTCTGCCGGTCTGCATTGACCGTGCTATGTCACCACTTCGTCGTGTCGAGCTCTCCGCTCCGCCACCTCGGGACCGGCTTGGGGGATGGAACCTTGCCCCGCATCAAGCTCGGACCGCGTCATCAATACCGAACACATTAACCAGCTAAGTCGCTTTCATGCTCAAAGCTTTAATTTCTAACTTGTGTTCGGTTCGACCAAGCATCATACTTTTTTGGAAAAAGTTGCTTGTAAATTTTTTTCGTTGTCCAAACTTTGTTTGTGACACACAAATTCAAGGACCCAATTCACTTGGGGGTTTCCTTTATGAAGCTTTTCCTCTTGCATGTGATTATACTTGTACGGCTTCGTTCCTTGTTCGTGTATTATGCCACAATATGCACCATATTGACTTAAGCGATTTGCAAGCTGGGTTGCCTCGCTCCTGTGTTTACCCCTACGTTCCCGATTGTTCGGCTAGGGAGTAAAGGGAGCACCTCTACGATTGTCACGATCGGGTCGCCCGAGCCGGACCTCAGACTGGATGAAGCCGAAAGGTAGCGCTCTTATAGTTTTCAATGATGGTCGGCACACAACGGAACTCATGAGTACAAAAAATCTATTGCACAAGTCTCATAATAACAATGAGCACCGAAGAAAGGTATCGGTGGGGGTACTATTTTCTTCGAAGATGCTTCTTACACTTCACGGTAATATAGCATAAGTTCCCTGAGCGCGCTTTGTCTGTTACAACCTTATGGCCTGATTGCCTGGTTATTGGAAACACCGTCGATATTCTCGACCGATGGAGTACATAACACTTTTCGGTCCTTGACCGAAGAGGGAGAAGCTAACGGTCGGTTAAGACGCGTTTAAAGTTTGGTTGAACATAGATATGATATAAGTACTTCGGTACATGCAATCATTCTTCTACCCAAGTCACTTGGGGGCCCATAAGTTTACTTGAGCCGTTTTATAATAAGTGTTCTTCTTCTTAGTCGTTGCAAAGTTTTATTATTATTATTTATCACTCCTTTTTTCGACACGAGTGTGCGGTCACTAGCTAGGGAGCCTAATTTCTCTCTCAAAGCCGCTAGAGTTTAGTTTGCTAAACTGGCCTAATGAGAAGTACTCCGCCCTCGGGGTAGGAGGTTGAAGCCGTAGGCTGACCCGCTCGAAGTCTTGAGATAGGATGTATCATGTTAAAGCACGACAGAAGCACTTCTTTTTTCTAAGACCAACTTTCGGATTGGCACCGAACACTTGATATTGTTCGGACGTCATGTTTTTACTAATGTTTCTTGGTTTTCCAAGCTTTTTGGCACTTTTAAACTATTTGTGCTTTTCCAGCATTAGTCTCGCGGTGCAACGCCGGACACCCTTAGGGATTCGGCAAAAACATTCTCAGATATTGCTATATATGCATCGGTTTCGAATTGTGTCTTCGGTCAATAGTTGGGTTGCCCGGCTCCTGCACTTGCTTCCTACGTTTTGTTTTGTTCAGCTAGGCGTGCAAAGGGAGAACCACTGCGATTGTGCTTCCAGCTCACATGGTTAAGCACCTCAGTGGAGAAAGCCGAAAACTGACTTTCACAATAAGCGTAAACTGGTCAGCGATCCGATGACTATGTTAAATGATGGGCCATTCATAACATTGGCCGAAGTGTTTACGGCTTGACCCCGACTGTCACCGAACATTACCGGGGGCTATTAACTGGCATCCCAAACTAAATCCTCAATATTTTGCTCTTACATTAGAGCTGAGGTTTAATGATCATGCTTAGCATGATAACCCAAAGAAAGGAACCGATAGCGGGACTATTTTCTTTGGAAGACATTTCTTCTGTTAAACAGTAATATAACTCTCTGCGTACCTTTGTTTATAAAACCGTATGGCCAGATTGCCTTGTTTGTTGTAAATCTTTGCCCTCATAAAGGCTTTATAAAGTAGGACAAACACTCCTCGGCTACTGGCCGAGGAGGTGGAAGCCGATGGTCGGTCAACAAAGTTTTGTACAATGCGGATCCGAGCATTAATGACATAAAGTACTTGGATACATAAGAGTCATTACACATAATTTGTGATTTTACTATGGATATTGATCCTTAATTCGGCCACCCGTGCCCGCATTAAGGCTCGGGGGCTACTGGGCTTCGGGCTTATTATTTACAAATATTAAAGGGGCACATTGATCCCCTGATCTGGTGTTACCACCCGACCAGTGTCTCGGGGGCTACTGCATTGCTTGTCCAATGCAGAAAATTTTATGTGTAATATAGTTTCCGAGGAGATTTTGATTCTCAGGTTGGTCGGCCGCACCCAACCTGAGTCTGGAGGACTGAGCACGCCGCTTTTAGTATCCCAAAGTATTCTGCCGAGCTTGGACTTGATCCTCAGGCCGATTTTGCAAATCAACCTGAGTCCCAACGGCTACTGGGATCAGCGGGCTTACGTCATCCTTCAGGTGCATCTCGGGTTTTAGACCGATACACACCTTGAGGGCTACTGGCTATATATCTCGGCAGAGAATAAATTGCACCAATAAAAAATATTAACAAAAATCGGCCCACATTCGGGGTGGTGCACCACCTCGGAAGCAGTCCGGCATAAAGCTCGGGCGTTAGTGGCTGGCTCCATAGAGGGCATTTCCGGCATTAAGCTCGGCTAAACTCCTTCAAACTTCTTTGAACCAAGGTTATTTACGACACCTCGGATACAGTCCGGCGTTGGAGCTCGGATACATAGTCCGGCGTTGGAGCTCTGATACAGTCCGGCGTTGGAGCTTGAATACATAGTCCGGCGTTGGAGCTCGGATACATTCCGGCGTTAGAGCTGGGAAGCGGTCCGGCGTTGGTGCTCGGCTGCAAAAGATACCTCGAATGCAGTTCGGCGTTGGAGCTCGGACGCAAGAGGACGCTGCCGCCCGGGAACAATTTCAAACCCGAGGTGTGGCATAAAAATAACAAGGCATTAATAAAGGCCGGAAACTTAAAGGGGCTCCTCGGATACCCGATGTATAAACTTGTCGAATTCATTTCGGCGATCCTCAAGATCGAAGATGAGAAGATTTGTTCAACCAGTTTTCAAGACCGACGACCGAAGATGAAGAACAGTTCGGAAGAATCGAGGAGCGTCCCTAACTTGAAGACCGGTTCAGGGGGCTACTAACGGTGTCCTGGACTAGGGGGTACTCAACACGTCATCTCCCGATCTGATAGATTGGGCCGAGGACCCCCGTGGCCGTATACTCATGGGCCAGTTCAGACAACTTCCGCATACAAGGAAGATTCCACAAGACTTGGCGATCAAGACAAGGACTTCTCCCCACCGGCGTATTCGGCTAGGACTCTTGTTAACCTGGGCCTCTGGTGCATTATATAAACCAGGGCCAGGCTACTCGATAGATCATATATACATACAATCATACCATAGGCTAGCTTCTAGGGTTTAGCCTCTACGATCTCGTGGTAGATCAACTCTTGTACTACCCATATCATCAATATTAATCAAGCAGGACGTAGGGTTTTACCTCCATCAAGAGGGCCCGAACCTGGGTAAAACTTTGTGTCCCCTGCCTCCTGTTACCATCGATCCTAGATGCATAGTTCGGGACCCCCTACCCGAGATCCGCCGGTTTTGACACCGACAGGCACCTTCAATGCAGACGGAGCGCTTGATGACTTCAAACCTTGGATAGGCCTCCACCAACCGCCGCACCAGCCCGAAATAGCTCCCAGGCAGGGCCCCTCCAGGCCATAGCCGAACAATGAGGCCCTTCATGGCCTGTTCGGCCGCCTTGTGGAGCTCGACCAGTTGCTTCAGCTGGTCGCTCAGGGGCACGGGGTGTCTGGCCTCAACGTATTGTGACCAGAACACCTTCTCCGTCGAGCTGCCCTCCCTGGCTCGATAGAATGCGGCGGCATCAGATACACTCTGGGGAAGATCTGCGAACGCTCCTGGAGAGCTCCGGATTCGGGTAAGTAACAAGTAACTCACGTTTATGTGTTTGCTTTGCATAAAGAATGCCTTACCCGCCGCTATCTTCTTCACCTCATCCAACTCCTGGAGGGTCTTCTGGGATTCGGCCTTGGCAGACTTGGCATTTTCAATAGCCAACGCGAGCTCGGACGCTCGCGTCTTTGAGTCAAGCTCCAAACTCTCATGCTTTTCCATGAGAGCCTGGAGCTCTTGCCGCACCTTGCCAACTTCGGCCTCATACTTCTCCCGCTCGGTGCGCTCCGAGGCTGCCCTCTTCTCGGCCTCGTCCAGCGCTTGCTTAAGGGTCGCCACCTCAGACGTGGCCCCTACAATAGCCATGATAATCCTGTCATTTTTTTGCAATTGCACCTTTTATATATATATTTTTAACAAGGTATTTCTTACCTTCATTGTCCTCGAGCTGCTTCTTGGCACGCTCGAGCTCTTGCTCGGACCTTTCGAGGTCCTACTTTAGCGTGTCCACTTCCGCAGTCAGTGCGGCGGACGCAAGCAGGGTAGCCTGCACATGCATACTGACTCATTTTTGTTAGACTCCTGCGAATTCTATTTGATCCTCTATTTGGATTTTCTTTCCGAACGCCAAACAGAGCATCAGGGGCTACTGTCTATGCGGTACTATTATTTACACTTTCTTTACTTACCTCAAAGCTTGTCAAAAGGCTAGTACAAGCTTCAGTCAGTACGTTTTTGGCGAACTGAACCTTCTGGACCACCGCACTCATAATAGCGCGGTGCTCCTCGTCGATGGAGGCGCCTTGGAGCGCCTCCAGCATATTGTTTGGCGCCTCCGGTTGGACGGGGGCCACCGGCACAGTGGGCTGGCTCCTCTTGGAAGGAGGTCGCCCGTTGGACTCTGGAACCTTTGAAGGTTCCGGAGCGGTGTCCGGCCTAAAGCCAGACTTGGAGCCCTGGGGGGTTTCATCCCCTTTGCTCCTGGAGTCCGGGAGGTCGCCTTGCGGCGCCTCCAGGACCACCTCCTCCCGGCTTGGAACCTGTTGGGACAACACTTCGGTGTCGTCCGTAGGGCGGGGGGAGGAAGCCATCGGAAGTGAGTTCACATCCAACGAGTCCAGTGAGCCGCTCGACGACACGTCGAGCCGGTCTTTGGGTGGGCTGCATAAACATATTCGATGTGAGGGAAAGCTTGCAATAAACGAATACTATGAATTACTCTGGTATCCGGATACTTACGATTTGGCCAGGGGCTTGGCCCTAGGCGCCCACTCCTCTCCGCCGCCGTCGGCGTCAGTGGAGCAGTCCGGAGGAAGGGTTTTCCCCTTCTTGGACCCTTCGGCCTCCCCAGTTGGGGCGGCCTTCCTTTTCTTCCCTTCCCCCGCTGGAGGGGAGGGGTCTCTTCTTCTTCCTCCTCCTCGTCTTCGCGGGAGGAGTGCGTCTTGGATTTGTCGGATGATTAATCCGACACCTCCGGGCGTCAGGCACTCTTTCGAGTCCCCGTGGCCTTCTTCTTGACCTTCCTCTCCGACACCACATAGGGTGCCGGAACCAGCAGCTTCGCCAAGCGAGCGTCCACTGGGCCTTCGGGCAAAGGAGCCAGACAATTGATCTATCCGGATGTCACCTGCCAATCCTGTCAAAGGTAAGGGAGCTTATATCCCGCATGGAGTCAAACTATGAAAAATTGATACCCTGTAAAAGGAAAAAACAGATTACCGCGAGAGCGTGACGCTGCGCACTGAATCCGCGATCCTCAGTAGCGGATGCGGGATCCTCGGCGCCCTTGAAAAGCACCCTCCAGGCATCTTCGTACGTCGTGTCGAAGAGCCTGCTCAGATTTTGGTGCCGCACCGGGTCGAAGTCCCACAGGTTGAAAGACCGTTGTTGGCACGGGAGGATCAAGCGGATGAGCATAACCTGGACTACGTTGACAAGTTTGAGCTTCTTGTCCACCAGGGTTTTGACGCATGTTTGGAGTCCGGTTAGCTCTCCTTTTTTACCCCACGACAGGCCCGTCTCTTTCCAGGACATGAGCCGTGTTGGGGATCCGGACCAGAACTCGGGGGGTGCGACCCATTCGGCGTCGCGCAGCTCGGTGATGTAAAACCACCCCGATTGCCACCCCTTCAGGGTCTCCACAAAGGAGCCCTTGAGCCAGAGGACGTTGGCCATTTTGCCCACCATGGCGCCTCCGCACTCCGCCTGGCTGCCGCGCACCACCTTCGGCTTGACATTGAAAGTCTTGAGCCAGAGCCCGAAATGGGGGCGGATGCGGAGAAAGGCCTCGCACACGACGATAAACGCCGAGATGTCGAGGACAAAGTTTGGGGCCAGATCATGGAAATCCAGGCCGTAGTAGAACATGAGCCCCCGGACAAATGGGTGGAGAGGGAAGCCTAGTCCGCGGAGGAAATGGGGGAGAAACACCACCCTCTCATGGGGCCTAGGAGTGGGGATGAGCTGCCCCTTCTCGGGGAGCCGGTACGCGATGTCGTTAGACAGGTATCCGGCCTTCCTCAGCTTTTTGATGTGTCCCCCCGTGACGGAGGAGACCATCCACTTGCCTCCCGCTCCGGACATGGCTGGAGAAGGTTGAGGTGGGGAGTGCGGACTTGGGCGCTGGAGCTCGAGTGCGCAAGAATGGATAGGCGAAGGAGGAAGAAGGCGTAGGTGAAAAGGTGGATCTTTATCCCCTTATATGGGTGGACGCAGCTACATGTCCTCACCAGCCTGGTAAAACTCGCTTATCTCCAAGCGCCATAATCGATGGCGCGGTTGGGTTACCCACGCCCGTATTGATGAGAATCCCGGAATAAGGGGACACGATCTCTGCTTTAACAAGACGTGCCAAGGAAACTGCCTCGCATAACGCGCTGAGATGGGACAGTAAAACGGTTCGAATGAAAGCTTGGCTGTGGTGTGATGTCACACTACAGAATACGTCAGCAGATTAGATTTGTGTAAATATTATTCTCTCTATGGCAATATGTGGAAACTTATTTTGCAGAGCCGGACACTATCTTTGTGTTCAAAATCTTCTATGAAGTACTTGGAGGAGGAACCCGCCCTGCAATGCCGAAGACAATATGCGCGCCGGACTTGTCGTCATTGAAGCCTGGTTCAGGGGCTACTGAGGGAGTCCTGGATTAGGGGGTGTTCGGATAGCCGGACTATACCTTCAGCCGGACTCCTGGACTATGAAGATACAAGATTGAAGACTTCGTCCCGTGTCCGGGAGGGACTTTCCTTGGCGTGGAAGGCAAGCTTGGCGATACGCATATGCAGATCTCCTACCATTGTAACCGACTCTCTGTAACCCTAACCCTACCCGGTGTCTATATAAACCGGAGGGTTTTAGTCCGTAGGACAACATACACATCAACAATCATACCATAGGCTAGCTTCTAGGGTTTAGCCTCCTCGATCTCGTGGTAGATCTACTCTTGTACTACCCATATCATCAATATTAATCAAGCAGGACGTAGGGTTTTACCTCCATCGAGAGGGCCCGAACCTGGGTAAAACTTTGTGTCCCTTGTCTCCTGTTACCATCCGGCCTAGACGCACAGTTCGGGACCCCCTACCCGAGATCCGCCGGTTTTGACAACGACACTTGTGCTTCCAGAAATGAAGCACAGATGTGCTTCCATGTTAAGCATAGTTGTGCTTTTGTGCTTCCCAAAAGTGAAGCATAGATGTGCTTACGTGTGAAGCACAATTGTGTTTTCCCCAAAAAGTGAAGCACATTTTGCATCCGCGTGAAGCACAGTTGTGCTTCTGTGATTGAGCTTTCACGTTTTTTCTTTAGTTTTTTGTTTTTCTTGGTTTCTAGTTTTTTTCTTCTGGACTTTTTGTTTTTATTTTGGTTTTGGTTTTTTCTCTCTTTCTGTTTTCTATTTCTAAGTCTTTTGGTTTTGTTTTTTTGGGTCTTTAGTTTTTTCGATTCCATTTTTTCCTTTTTTTTTCTGATTTTGGTTTCAATTGTTTTAGGTTTTCTTTTTTTTCCGCATGAAGCGTAGTCGTGCTTCTCATGTGTGAGCCCAATTGTGCTTCCCCGAAAAGTGAAGCACGATCATGCTTTCATGTGAAGCACACCACTTGCGAAAGCACAAGTTAGTTTACTTGAAAGCACATGTTAGTATACTTCAGAAGCACAAGTTACTAGTTTTGGAGCACAGGTTTACCCAAAGAAAAGTTCGTTGAAACCTATCAACATGAGATCTAATTTCGAAGATGTCGACGCAAAAACAGGTAGTTTTGGGAGCACAGGTTTGTCCAAATCACGTGTGAGCACAGGTTTGCCCAAAGAAAAGTGACGGTGAAAAGAAATCATGATTTGGACGCATGTTTTGAAAAAACAAATCTACAAAAAGGACAAGAAAATGGCACGTGACTCTCATGTGTGGGTGAAAGTGCAACTAATCCCCATGTGGTTTTGCTAATTCATAACAACATATAGCTCATTGAACTAATATCCATTCAAGTTAAATATTTTAGAAATTTCAATGATTGGCATGGCATGGACTAAAGATGTGGATCCCTCAAAATGCTAAGGACAAACATTGGCAAAGGCTCAAGACTCTTCATTTTCATTTTAGTGATCCAAGATCACATTGAGTCCATAGGAAAGCCAATACTATTAAAAGGGGATGAGGTGTTGCTTAATGGTCTACTTGCTCAAAGTGCTTAGTGATATTGCTCCAAACCCTCAGCCACTTTCTCATTTCCACATATGTCCAAAACCTAAAAGTCAAACTCATCCCCACCGATTTAATCTATCCGGCGCCACCAAGTTTAGTTGACCTAGCCATTACCAGAAACCCTAGTCAATTCGGTCTCGCAGATCGAGATCTCGATCTCACCGAGATGGCCTTGCAAACTCTTTGTTGCCTGTTGTAATTATTTCGGTCTCACCGAAATGTGCAATCGTTCCCACCGAGTTTGCTTGACCAACTCTTTGTTTGCTCATTGCTGAAATCGGTCTCACTGAGTTTATGCAATCAGTCTCACCGAGATGAGGTTTTACCCTAACCCTAGCACATCGGTCCCACCGAGTTGATCATGTCGGTCCCATCGAGATTCCAAACGTTCACATTTTCAACTAAATCGGCCTCACCGAGTTCTTCTATTCGGTCTGACCGAGTTGGGTCGAATGTGTGTAACGGTTGGATTTTGTGTGGAAGCTATATATACCCCTCCACCCCCTTCTCCATTTGAGACAGAGCCATCAGAATGTGCCTACACTTACACTACTCATTTTCTGAGAGAGAACCACCTACTCATGTGTTGAGACCAAGACATTCCAATCCAACCACAAGAATCTTGATCTCTGGCCTTTCCCAAGTTGCTTTCCATTCAAATCATCTTTCCACCATAGTCAAATCTGTGTGAAAGAGAGTTGAGTGTTGGGGAGACTATCATTTGAAGCACAAGAGCAAGGATTTCATCATCAACACACCATCTATTACCTTTTGGCGAGTGGTGTCTCCTAGATTAGTTAGGTGTCACTTGGGAGCCTCCGACAAGATTGTGGAGTTGAACCAAGGAGTTTGTAAGGGCAAGGAGATCGCCTACTTCGTGAAGATCTACCCGAGTGAGGCAAGTCCTTCGTGGGCGATGGCCATGGTGGGATAGACAAGGTTGTTCTTCGTGGACCCTTCGCGGGCGGAGCCCTCCGTGTACTCATGCAACCGTTACCCTTCGTGGGTTGAAGTCTCCATCAACGTGGACGTACGATAACACCACCTATCAGAACCACGCCAAAAATCTCTGTGTCTACATTGTGTTTGCCTTCTCCAAACCCTTCCCTTTACCTTCATATGCAATGTTTTGCTTTTCGCTGCTACACTCTTAGAATTGCAAGTGTAGGTTGATTTCCTGACTTGTGATAATTGCTAAAATATTCCAACACTTAAAATTGGGAAAATGTTAGGTTTTTATTTGGTCAAGTAGTCTACACTACAAAAAAATACACTTCCGTGATGATACGTGTTTGTCATAGTAGGTCACGTTTTCTGTCATGCATGTACATCCATGACAATTTTATGACAGAATCAAGATAGTCATACTTGTGCTGTCGTAGAGTGTTCCATGACGTTACCAAAATTATCATCACGGAAGTGTCCACTTCCATGATGATAAATCGCACGTCACAGAAGTGCTTTCGTAAAGGGTGACCGACACGTGGCATCCACCGTAACGGGACGCCGTTAAGCTATCGGGTCCAGTTTTGGATCTAATAACCCGTCAACAACCCAGACCAATGGGAAATTTCCACGTGTAAAATTCTGATTGGCCAGAGGAAACACGTGCTAGCTCGTCAGTGGGTTAGATAGGCGCCTATGGTATGCTGACACGTGCGACGGCCCACCACTAGACCATTTAGCTTACAAAGGCCGGCAAAAAAAATCACCCACCACATCAAACCCGAGTTCTTGCTCATCTTGCTGCCATTTTCGCTCTCCTTGCTCAAAGCTCCATTCGCAAAACTGCTTTGGGGATTGTTCTTCGGTATGTGACTCCCCCAATGGTCCAATTAGTTTTTGTTCTAGTGCTTTATTTATTGTAAATTTTTGCTGCTTAGGTGACCCTATTCTTGAGCTTGCATGTCAAATTTATGTGGTCAAAGGTGGTTTTAATGCATGATATAGCTTCTAAGCACTTGTAGGAGTAGTTGCTATCAATTTTGTTGAGTTTAGTTCACTTTTATTTTGAGTTACTAAAAATTTCAGAAATTTTTGAGAGGAAGAAATATGTTTAGGAAAATGTACCAAGGTGGTTCCTCAAGGAAGCAAGGCCCAATGCCCGCAATACGCGAGCCGGACAATGAACTACCAAGGGAGGCTCAAGTGCGGCCTTGTGAATGGCCATCAGAGGATTTCATGGTTCGGGCAGGCATCAAGGAAGAATTTGATGCATATGTGTGTAACGCTGATCTGGAGAGCTTCGAGGCAGATAAGTGCCGGCAATACCTCTACTTAACTGATTCATTTGTGAGAAGGTTTAAATTTACATCCTCGCGCAATTCTCACACTATCCTATTTGATCTTTACGATAAATCTTATACCACAGACTTAGAAGATTTTAATACTGCTTGTAAACTCCCGCAGTGGGGTAGTGCTAGTGAACCTCGCAAATCTGAATTTAAAGACTTTCTTGCTAGTATCACTATGGGGGAATTTAGAAAAATAACACAAGCTACCATAGGGAGCATTCATTTTCCTGCTATACATTATTTTGCTCTCTTCATGGGTAGATGCATTAACGGTAAGGATGAGGCATGTCACATGTGTGTTCCTGATCTTAGTGTTCTCAAGAGTGCTGTATTAGGAGATAAACAATACAACTTGGGGGCTATTGTTGCACGTAGGTTGCATCTTAATGGTTTAACTGGAGATTTGTTTGGTGGAATTTATGCAACTCATGTAGCTAACTTTCTTGGTATACCCATACGTGGGGATGATATTGAGTTGCCTCCTGCTTATCTAGATTATAATGCTATGGTTCATCATCAGTTTGTTGAGAGGAACAATCAGTTCCTCCAGTACCGACTAATCTTTGACAGACGTCGCATCGTCCATGTTGCTCTCCCTACTCCTGCTTTCTTTGATTTTCAGACAAAAGGGAGATATGTTATAACCAGGGAGGAGGCGAACGAGTACGAGAGGAGGACGGAGGCAGCTCACCTCCAAGCTGCAGCTCATCAGGCAATTGCTGCTGCTTCTCAGCACGACCCCAGCTACAACTTTGATCCATGGGCATAGACCAACTTAGGCCAAAAGCCTAAGCTTGGGGGAGTACGTATTTCTCACCGACATTACATTCATGTTCACACACTCATGCCAGTTGTCGGTGCTCATACTTTTTCAGTGTATCATCCATGCTAGTTTATTTTCTGTTTTAAGCTTTCTTCTTGTGTGTTTGAAAAACCTTAAGAAAAATAAAAAAATAGTTTTAGCTTTTAGCTAGTTTACTTTACATGCTTGTAGTAGTAGTAATTAAAAAGAAAACCCAAAAAGATTTCTCGTTCTTCTTCTGCTTGTTGGGAGCTTTCCTGTGTAAATAGTTTTGTTCCTTTGTTTTCTTTGGGGGGTCGAGAGGAGAAGACCACGATGAAAATGTTGAGTGGCTCTTATATGCATTATTGTTGATCTAACAAAGAGCCCATATTACCTTGTCTTCTCCCTTTAATTGAATGCTTGTAGATTCCAGCTTAGTCCAATGCACATGCACTATTATTATTATCCACACTATTTGGTCGTGCAAGTGAAAGGCAATAATGACAATATATGATGAACTGATTGAGATGAGGAAAGCTGGTATGAACTCGACCTCTCTTGTTTTTTTAAATATGATTAGTCCATCGTTCCTAATTCAGCCTATTATGAATGAAACATGTTTGCAATGACAATTAGAGATTATAGTTGCTTATGCCATGCTTAATTTGCTAGGAGTTTATAATGGTTTACCTTGCGTGCCAACATGCTATTAAAATGGTTGTGATGTGGTATGATAGGGTGGTATCCTCCTTTGAACGATTCGAGTGGCTTGATTTGGCATATGTTCACGCAGGTAGTTGAAACAAAATCAACATAGCCTCTACGATATTTATGTTCATGGTGAATTATATCCTACTCATGCTTGCATTCAGTGTTGATTAATTTTAATGCATGTTCATACTATTGTCGCTCTCTAGCCAGTCGCTTCCTAGTCTTTTCTAGCCTTCACTTGTACTAAGCGGGAACACTGCTTGTGCACCCAACTCCATAAACCCCAAAGTTATTTCATATGAGTCCACCATACTTTCCTATATATGGTATCTACCTGCCGTTCTAAGTAAATTTGTATGTGCCAAACTCTAAACCTTCAAGTAAACATTCTGTTTTGTATGCTCGAATAGCTCATGTATCAACTAGGGCTATCTGTATCCTCCATGCTAGGCGGGTTATTCTCAAGAGGAGTGGACTCCGCTCCTCACTCACGAGAAAATGGCTGGTCACCGAGATGCCCAGTCCCATGCTCAAATCAAATCAAAATAATTGCAAACAAAACTCCCCCAGGATTGTTTTTAGTTGGAGGCACCCGTTGTTTCGGGCAAGCCATGGATTGATGCTTGTTGGTGGTGGGGGAGTATAAACTTTACCATTCTGCTTGGGAACCGCCTATAATGTGTGTAGCATGGAAGATATCGAGATCTCTTGGTTGTTATGTTCACAATGAAAGTATACCGCTCAAAATATTATTCATCTCTATTTCAAAATCGAGCTCTGGCACCTCTACAAATCCCTGCTTCCCTCTGTGAAGGGCCTATCCATTTACTTTTATGTTGAGTCATCATCCTCTTACTAAAAAGCACCAGTTGGAGAGCACCGATGTCATTTGCATGTATTATCATTAGTTTACATTGAGTATGACTTGACTGGATCTCTTTACCATGAATTACAATGTCTAGTCAGTCCTTGATCTTTAAAGGTGCTCTACATTTATGTTTTGCGGTCTCAGAAAGGGCTAGCGAGATACCATTTGTTATATCATATTATGATTGTTTTGAGAAAGTGTTGTCACCCGAGATTTAATATTATTGCTTGCTAGTTGATTATGCCATTGATATGAGTAAACATGAGACTTAAATGTTATTGTGAATATGGTTAGTTCATAACCTTTGCTGAAAATTTGAATGCTGGCTTTACATATTTACAACAGCAAGAGCAAACAAAGTTTGTAAAAGTTTTTCTTTATCACTTTCAGTTTATCAACTGAATTGCTTGAGGACAAGCACAAGTTTAAGCTTGGGGGAGTTGATACATCTCCATCGTATCTACTTTTTCAAGCACTTTTGCCCTTGTTTTGGACTCTACCTTGCATGATTTGAATGGAACTAACCTGGACTGACATTGTTTTCAGCAGAATTGCCATGGTGTTATTTTTGTGCAGAAATAAAAGTTCTCGGAATGACCTGAAAATCAACGGAGATTATTTTTGGAATATATAAAAATACTGGCGAAAGAATCAAGGCCAGGGGGCCCACACCCTATCCACGAGGGTGGGGGCGCGCCCCTGCCTCGTGGGCCCCCTGGTGCTCCTCCAAGCTCAACTCCAACTCTATATATTCGTGTTCGGGGAGAAAAAATGAGAGAGAAAGATTCATCGCGTTTTATGATACGGAGCCGCCGCCAAGCCCTAATCTCTCTCGGGAGGGCTGATCTGGAGTCCGTTCGGGGCTCCGGAGAGGGGAATCCGTCGCCATCGTCATCATCAACCTTCCTCCATCACCAATTTCATGATGATCACCGCCGTGCGTGAGTAATTCCATCGTAGGCTTGCTGGACGGTGATGGGTTGGATGGGATTTATCATGTAATCGAGTTAGTTTTGTTAGGGTTTGATCCCTAGTATCCACTATGTTCTGAGATTGATGTTGCTATGACTTTGCTATGCTTAATGCTTGTCACTAGGGCCCGAGTGCCATGATTTCAGATCTGAACCTATTATGTTTTCATGAATATATGTGAGTTCTTGATCCTATCTTGCAAGTCTATAGTCACCTATTATGTGTTATGATCCGTTAACCCCGAAGTGATAATAATCGAGATACTTACCGGTGATGACCGTAGTTTGAGGAGTTCATATATTCACTATGTGTTAATACTTTGGTCCGGTACTCTATTAAAAGGAGGCCTTAATATCCCTTAGTTTCCAATAGGATCCCGCTGCCACGGGAGGGTAGGACAAAAGATTTCATGCAAGTTCTTTTCCATAAGCACGTATGACTATATTCGGAATACATGTCTACATTACATTGATGAACTGGAGCTAGTTCTGTGTCACCCTATGTTATAACTATTGCATGAGGAATCGCATCCGACATAAGTATCCATCACTGATCTATTACCTACGAGCTTTTCATATATTGTTCTTCGCTTATTTACTTTTCTGTTGCTACTGTTACAATCACTATAAAACCAAAAAAATTACTTTTGCTACCGTTACCACTATTATCATATTACTTTGCTACTAAATACCTTGCTGCAGATATTAAGTTTCCAGGCGTGGTTGAATTGACAACTCATCTGCTAATACTTGAGAATATTCTTTGGCTCCCCTTGTGTTTAATCAATAAATTTGGGTTGAATACTCTACCCTTAAAAACTGTTGCGATCCCCTATACTTGTGGGTTATCAGGACCGCATGTTAGCAATCCGCCAGGCCAATGTCCTCTAAAAATAAGAAACCTCCCCCGCCATCCGCACGGTAAATCACCTCCTTTTTACTAATCTTGATTCTATAATTTTTTAGATCAATATAATTGAGATTTTTATAGATAGCACACAGGAGCAAAACCAAGTGGTACGGTTAAGGGCATCCATAATGTGTAGCCAAATGTGAAAATAGCTTTTGGCATCGATGGGAACCATTGTGGACGGTGTTGCCAAAGCCAAAAAGATGGAACCGAAGCTCCCTGATTGATTGATTGAAAGAATAGAAAAATGCAACATCTCTCCTCTCGCTCCCGTGCTTGGATGCATGTATAGTATAGAGCACAGAGTCTACTCCCCTATCCCTTCTATCACAAATCACAAAGCATTGAGGCGTCAAATCACAAAGCACGGACGAAGCAACCATCATTTCACTCTTCGCTGACTCCACTTCTCCATCGTCTTCTTCGAGAAATCACCTCACCGCACTAAGCTGGACGGACGATGCTATTGTGTACTAGTAGTACTAGTACATTATTTATGTGTCCTTTGGTTCAATGGACTTCCTGGATGCAAATAAGGCGGTTGTCTCGGCTTGCAGGCGGCACTTGCGTCCGGTGGTCTCCCTCAACGGTGTTCTCCGTCGAATGCACTTCTCCAAACCACAACATTCGAGATATCGTCGATGTCACCACAATGGGGATGGAAGTCAAATAGTTACTACCTCCATTTTTTTGTACACAAGGCTAGTATATCAAAATTACAATTTGCAAAAGGTCACTAACACTAATAGAGGCAAAATTGATGGGGTTTGCCTCGTAGTAGCAACCAAGGACATTAATATACCCTTGCATGAATACGGAAGTGAGAAGGTTAGTTTGCATGGCACTGCATTAATCAAGCGATGAGGAGTGAGATGGTTAGCTCTTTGGGCTTTGGAGAAAAAATACGCATTAATTGACACGTCAAATGAGGATTTGAATCGATTTTAATCCCGCGAAGGAAAACCCCACCTTTCTTTATTAACACCAGTACTCCTAGTATGTACGTACTTATCCTGTTTGGGTCTAGGCCTTGCATTGCCATACTTCGCCTCACATTTTTGCCCAAGCTTGCCTAAAGTTTTCAAAATGAAAAGGAGGTACACTTGCGCACAGTTGTCACGGTCGCACCGCACTCTCACACGGTCGCTCCGCACCCTCACACAGTCGCTCCTGCATGCTGCAAACCCAACCAAGGGAATGCACCCTCACTGACAAGTGCTACCGCATGTGAATAAACCAAACTCAGCCATCCTACCGCTGACACATAATTTTCGTTCATACAGTATGTTTATCCAACCGCATGTTGGGGAGGATCCGTACGGCCCATGCGGTGGTTTGTTGGGGAAGAAGAAAAGGTGAGGAAGAAGGGTTAGGAGACATAGGATATTCATCCAACAGCCTGGAATGGCAGACTGACCCAATTGATGAAAGTCAGGCGACTTGCATAACAATATATGTTTTTACACAGCAAAAGATCCCTAAAAACAACAACATAAAGAAAAACTATCACTGCTCGCGGAACGAGACGGCCTCGTCGTCTTTGGCTGCTGGCGCGAACCAGGCATAGCTGCCGACGTGTGTCTCTACACCCTGGCTGTCCTCGGCCTCCAGCTACTCATTCATGCGGAGCGTGCGGGCATTCTGCATGGACGAGAGCAGCGCCCGGTTCAAGTCGAGGACGTCCGGTTCCGCCTGCAGGAGGGCCTCGATGGCAGCGGCATCCGCGTGCTCCGCGTCGAGTTGAGCCTCCGCGGCCCGGTTCAAGTCGAGGATGTCCAGTTCTGCCTGCAGGAGGGCCTCTATGGCAGTGGCATCCACGCGCTCTGCGTCGAGTTGAGCCTCCGCCGCCCAGTTCAAGCTGAGGACGTCCGGTTCCACCTGCAGGAGGGCCTCGATGGCAGCGGCATCAGCACGCTCCGCCTCAAGTTGAGCCTCCGCCGCCCGGTTCACATCCACGACATTCGGTTCTGCCTGCAGGAGAGCCTCGATGGCAGCAGCATGTGTGCGCTCCGCGTCGAGTTGAGCCTCTGCCTCCCGGTCCTCCTTTAGTATCGCTAGGTTGAACCGTTGGTCCGCCTGTACCATCGGGGACCCGGACGCCGGCATGACGTCGATGTCCATCGTCTCATACCCATCGGGGGCCTTCTGCGCCGCGATCTCTGCCATGAACATTGGACCGGCTTCCTCCTCCTCGTAGCTTGGCTCCAGAGAATTCGGGGATTGTCCCTCCGCAAAGCGAGCTTGGCAACGGAGGTCTGTGGCACCGACCGCCGCCGCGATTTCTGCGCAGCGCTCCGACGTCAGCATCTTGTAGTACGTGATCTTGCGGTGCACCATAGCTTTCCGGCGAACTAGGGGACGCTTGATGCGGGCTAGGGGATCGAAAGGTGGGGGATGGGCTAGAGAGGAGGTGTGGTTTTGGTGCAGTGGCTGGCGTAGGCCGAGCATCGAAGGTTCTGGTGTGAATAGTGGTTCCGATGACTACCAGTCAATCGGTTTTGACTGTACATCGCTCTTGTCACGTTCGCGTTGCACCCCAGCACGCTGGACCCTCCACATCGCTCACCGAATGGAACGCGCTTCGTCTTGCGTTTTCACTCGCTTGTGGGGCCACATTTGAGAGCAAACTGACGTCCCTCCCCCGCCCGCGTCATTTATACCACCACTCCCTCCGTTTTATGCAGAGTAAATAAAAACAGAGGGAGTATACTACGGATGAGGATCCCCTGATGTGGCAGAACCCATTGAGTAACTGACATGCGGGGCCTAGCAAGCATGGGGTCCGCCAGTAAGTGAACGAAAGGGAGGGTGAGGCAGGGATACCTACGTCAGAGGATCCACTTTCACTACTACTCCCTCCTTCCATCTACAAGGCCCAATGCGTTTTTCGAGGCTAACTACGTCAGAGGCTCCACTTTCACTACTACTCCCTCCTTCCATCTACAAGGCCCAATGCGTTTTTCGAGGCTAACTTTGACCAAATGTTAGAGTAATAATATCTGACATGCAACTTGCACAAAGCATACGGTCAAATTCGTATGTGAAAGGAGCTTCCAATGATATAATTTTCACATTATACATCTCATGTACTATTAATCTTGTCAATAGTCAAAGGCGGTTTTGAAAAACGCATTAGAGCATGGTTAATAATATAGCCAGCCGATGGCTATAAGGAACTGCCTTGTCATCTATAGCCATCATGTATATGCACTCATACAGTAGTGTGGGCTATTTCCCGCAAAAAATATATAAGGTTGGCTATTGTATTAGTACTTTTTTTCCATCTCCTCTCTATCTCTTTCTTCATATTTATTGTATTTAATTAGGAATGCGTATATAGCTAGGCTCTTGCATGAGAGCTCACTCCCTTTACTTTTTCACATCTCTCTCCTCCACATAGGCCCTATATAAATGGAAGGAGGGAGTACTATGAGCACTACATACTCTACTACAGATGTTGTCAGTACTCCACTAGTACTATTGGACATGGAGCTTAAAAAAAGTTACTATTGGACTGGCTATACGTGGCAAAATCCTAGTAGGAAGAGCATGCTAGAGAACAAGCACATTCACGTGGTTGAAAACAAATTGGAAACCATGTCTGTTTGAATACAAATCTAGGAGTACATACGAATCTAACAATATTGATTGGGCATTGTTGAATGTTGATACTTTTTTCTATAAGTTTGATCAAAGTAGAGATACTTTGACTACACATAAAACTTATATGTAAACTACTAGAAAGGATCAGAGGGAGTATATTGTACGTTCAAGAGTGAAACGAACATTGAATACCCTTTATATATGATTTGTGGATGCTATGATCATCGGTTCAAAATTTTGAATCCGCCTTAGGTATCACACATGCACCCACTCGTTCTCTCTCGATTTCATCTCAGGGTCCAGAGATTGATTGAAAGAGGACTAGGGTGGGTACAATACATTCATTTCGCTTATGAACATACAATATACTCCCTCTGATCCCCACAGACCCAATTCGTTTCGGCAGAATGTTCAAATGAGTCATGCAGGAGCGACACGTTCAACGTCGCTTTACACGGTCGGTTTCAGTGTGCCGAGGGTGGCGTTAGCGCAGTGGCACGACCAGCAGATCAACACCTGGCTCGTCGAGGATGCACAGGGCACCGAAGTGCGTGCGCGCCGCGTCGGCAGAGTGGTGTAGCGCGGCCAACTGCATCCCCAGTGTAACGCCCCAAGACTGGAGCTTCAGATGTCTTCCAGGGTTTCCGGGTTTCATTGTGTGTTTTGTTTCGTCTTTTGCATTCATCTTTGCATCGTGTGCATTGCATCATGTCATCATGCCATCATGTCATTTCTTTTCTTAACTCATCTAAATAAACCATATGGATCTTCGATCCATTTAAACCGAGGGAATTCACATGGTGATTCTCTTTACAACATATCCTCACGATATTTAGAGAGCTATAGTAATTATTCCATTTATTTGGAATTAACCATAACACACTTGCAAATATCCCATGCCTTTATTATCTCAATTCTTGGTCTCCAAACTTTGCCCATAAATTCTTTCGTCATAATCCGGAGCTCCAACAAAAATCCAAACATTTTTGGACCTTCCTAACCCTCACTTCCTATTCACACCATTTGATTTTAAATCAAATGAGTTTGAATTTAAAACTTTAAAAAATGCCCACTCCATTTTTCTTGGAACATGCGCATTTTTGTGAGTCCGGGAAATTTATTTCCCGTGCCCAAATTCTTCCTCTAACCTTCTCTTCTCTCTTTTCCTTTCTCTTATTTTTCTCTGTTTTTGTTAAGAGAAGAATTAAGAAGGAGAGAGGAGCCCAGCCAGGCATCTGGCCACTTGGGCCTCCTAGCAGAAGCCCGCCTAAGGTCCAGCCGCCGGCCTCTCTAGGGCAGCCCCTCCCTCTCTACTGGGCCGGCCTAAGGCCAAAGCCCACCTATTCCCAACCTAACCCTCTCCCTGGCCCGATCCCCATCTCTCTCGTCTCCCTGCTCGTGCCGCCAGAGACCAGCATCGCCCGATCCCATCTCCCTCTCCCTCGTTCTCCCTGTGCCGCCACACACACGCATCGTACAAGGGATCCCGATCCCATCTCCTCCCCACACGCGCTGCTCTCCTCTCCCCTGCAGCCTCTCTCTCGGGCCATGGCGCTCGCGCCCCATCTTGCTCCAGGGAAAGAAACTCCCCCGCGCGCCTCCTTCCTCGCGCCCATCCAGCAGGCCCCCGTGTCGCCGCCTCGCTGCCGCCTCCCCGTCTCCGACGAGCGCCGCCCTCTGCTTCCTCTACGGCGACCAGGAGTCCGCTGCATCGCTAGGAGGCCGCCGCATCGCCGGGGACGCCAAGCGCCGCCCTCCTTCCTCTTCTACGCCGGTGCCGTTCATCCTCGTCGCCCCGCTGCATCGCCTGCTTCCTCGTCAAGGCCATGGATGCCTGCAGCCGTCGCCGTCCTGCTGCCATTCAGCTCCGGATCAGGCTGACCTCACCCTGCTCTGCTTCCTCCCACGTCGCCCCTGCCTCGTTGCCTGCTTGCCTCTGTGCCCTCCATGGAACCCAAGCATCGCCGCCGTGCGCTGCATGCCACTCAAGCTCTCGCTGCCGTCGTGCACAACCTCTGGCCCCTCTTGTCGTTGTCAAGACCCTCCAAATCAGGGAGTACCGTGGCCACCAGCGAGACACTTGGATTCACCAACATCGGCAAGTACCACGACTTACGGCACACGAACGACCACCGCTCTAAACGCCAAGTACCAGGACGTTGAGGACCCGCCAAGTTCATCTATGAACCGTGTCGACTACACACCCGGAGTGCGTTGAGTACCTCTACGGAAGACCCGAACGTCTACGAACCGTGTACGGTGACCGTTGCCAAGGACCGCCGAGTGAACGTCTACCCACGCCGTGTTTTTTTGACCAAGTTTGATGACGACCTTCGAAGAACTCGGATTCACCAAGTTCCACTACCGTCGCCTTCGGAAACCTCGGATGCATCAAGTACCTCTTTAAAACGAACGCGTACCACTACCAGCGAGGACCAATTGTACCACTACTTCTTCTACCATCGCGGAACGACTACTTCCCTCGACGAACTTGAACCGTCCCATTTGCACGCTTTGAAGGTATAACCCGAGACGACGCCCATGAACGTATGTTGTGTGATGTACAAGATGAACCCCATGTTTACACCATGCCCAATTTGATCTTTGCACATTCCTCGTTTCCTTGCCACCGTCATGTGGGACACCTGGTAACCGGGATCACCCCACCATCTTTTGCACGCTCCCGCCACACTTTCTTTTGCACCGACGTCTCAATGAGTTGTCGGAACCGGAACATTGCTGTGGCACCGTTTCGTTCTCGTTACCGTGGCACCCCTTTTCGCTTCCGCCACGATGACAAATGCTTCATAATGCTCTTGTCAACTTTTAATAAAAATTGCATAAACTTGTTCATGTCATCCGCATCATGATAACAACAATTAAAATGTTTAAATCATTGTTTGCATTAAATTGATAAATGCATATGGGGATTTACCGGATTCGTTATTTGTTATGTCTGGCCCCATTTAAATTGTTTAGATGGTGTAGTTTTGTTATGCTTCACCTCTTACCATGTTTAACAACATTTAATATTGTTGGTTACATAACCGGGAGAGAACTAAATAATTGATGTGGTGTTTCGTCAATATGCAACTCTTTGCATATTGAGCTCCACTTAATTTGTAGGATTGTTTGTGCATTTTACCATTCCATGCTTCATTAAACCAGACATGCATCATAATTGTTTGTGCATCATGCCATGCTTATGTGGTGGTTGTTTACTATGTTGTTTGCTTCTTTCCGGTGTGCTTCTTCGGGTTGTATCCGGTAACGTCGTGTTGTGAGGATTCGTTCGACTACGTCTGTTTGTCTTCTTCATGGACTCGTTCTTCTTCCTTGCGGGATCTCAGGCAAGATGATCATACCCTCAAAATCACTTCTATCTTAGCTTGCTAGTTGCTCGCTCTTTTGCTATGCCTATGCTGCGATACCTACCACTTGCTTATCGTGCCTCCCATATTGTTGAACCAAGCCTCTAACCCACCTTGTCCTAGCAAACCGTTGTTTGGCTATGTTACCGCTTTGCTCAGCCCCTCTTATAGCGTTGTTAGTTGCAGGTGAAGATTGGAGCTTGTTCCATGTTTGGAACATGGATATTTTGTTGGGATATCACAATATCTCTTATTTTAATTAATGCATCTATATACTTGGTAAAGGGTGGAAGGCTCGGCCTTATGCCTGGTGTTTTGTTCCACTCTTGCCGCCCTAGTTTCCGTCATATCGGTGTTATGGTCCTGGATTTTGCGTTCCTTACGCGGTTGGGTTATAATGGGAACCCCTTGACAGTTCGCCTTGAATAAAACTCCTCCAGCAAGGCCCAACATTGGTTTTACCATTTGCCACCTAGCCTTTTCTTTCCCTTGGGTTCTGCAGACTCAAGGGTCATCTTTATTTAAACCCCCGGGCCAGTGCTCCTCTGAGTGTTGGTCCAACCCAGAGCACCGTGCAGGGCCATCCCTTGGCAACTTGGGTTACGTCGGCTCCTGTACGCTTAGCTTATCCGGTGTGATCTGAGAACGAGATATGTGCAGCTCCTATCAGGATTTGTCGGCACAGCGGGTGGTCTTGCTGGACTTGTTTTACCATTGTCGAGGATGTCTTGTAGAACTGGGATACCGAGTCTGATCGGAATGTCTCGGGAGGAGGTCTATTCCTTCGTTGACCGTGAGAGCTTGTCATGGGCTAAGTTGGGACACCCCTGCAGGGTTTTGAACTTTCGAAAGCCATGCCCGCGGTTATGGGCAGATGGGAATTTGTTAATGTCCGGTTGTAGAAAACCTGAAGTTGACCTTAATTAAAATACATCAACCGCGTGTGTAACCGTGATGGTCTCTTTCCGGCGGAGTCCGAGAAGTGAACACGGTGTTGGAGTTATGCTTGACGTAGGTTGTTCTAGGATCACTTGTTGATCATACTTTTATCGACCGTGCTTTGCCTTCTCTTCTCGCTCTCATTTGCGTATGTTGGCCACCATATATGCTAGTCGCTTGCTACAGCTCCACCTCATACCTGTTACCTTACCCATAAGCTTAAATAGTCTTGATCGCGAGGGTGCGAGATTGCTGAGTCCCCGTGGCTCACAGTTACTTCCAAAATCAGCTTGCAGGTGCCGATGATGCCATTCCAGGTGACGCAACCAAGCTCAGGAGGAGCTCGATGGGGATCTTGTCCTTTGTGTTGTTTTCGTTCTAGTTGATCAGTAGTGGAGCCCAGTTGGGGTCGATCGGGGACCTTTGTCGCATTTGGGGTTCTTCTTTTATTTTGGTTCCATAGTCGGACCTTGTGTGTATCTGGTTGATGTAATGCTTTATTCATGTAATTGTGTGAAGTGGCGATTGTAAGCCAACTATGTATTTTTTCCCTTATGTATTACATGGGTTGTGTGAAGATTACCTCACTTGCGACATTGCTTTCAATGCGGTTATGCCTCTAAGTCGTGCTTCGACACGTAGGAGATATAGCCGCATTGAGGGCGTTACAACCCACGACCTGAGACCATGCTGGGTCATCTTGCTTTTTCAATGACATGTGGGGTCGCATGTGAGCAAAGGGAATCTCCAACGTTGCCACGACCACAACTGACTACTCTGGCACACCAAAAACCCTCGTCCCTCGCGCCGTCACGCGGTGCATTCCCAGCCGACGCTAGCTGCCCGCATTCATGACGTCCGTCCGTATGCCGTCGTTAAGAGGCTCGGTGCCCGAGGAACCAACTCCAGCGACTTAATGACGCACCCGCACGCTTGGCCTCATTGGAATGCGCTACTTAAAGTGGCAACGCCCAGCTAACCTCCACACCATAGCGCACCGTCCTGCTACCTGGCACCACATCCGCCATGACCGCGAGCGCGAACGCTCTGCGGGAGAGCTTGTCTTCGGGGATGAAGCTCGAGGTCGCCGCCCTCGTTCAAGTTGCCGCTCGCGATGCAATAGCGGTGTAGCCAGACGCGGACGCGACCGCACAAGCGGTGGCCATGCTGGCGGCCGACAACGGGAACACCATGAGCCACGCGTCCTACTTGCTGCCGTCCAACGTCCAGCACCACCGAGGTCGGGGACTCCTCCGATGATGAGTAGGGCATGTGAGGCGGCAGGGCATGGTGTGCCAATTGGCCGGTCCGTCTCCCGTGTTCTACTCTTCCTCGCCGGAGACTGCACCTTCACCTCACGGGTCTTGAACCCCGCCCCCGTACATGGAGATCGCAGATGGAGGACGTCGGTCGCCGCCATAGAATAGGTTTAGGGTCGGGGTTCTTTTATTTCTCTGTCCTATAAAAGTTCAAAATGTAATGAAAATCTGCCATGTTTGCATTAATCTCGGCCGGTGTATATGAACTTTCACAATAATATAGTATATTGTAGGAGTACTAGCAAGATGCCCGTGCGTTGCACGGAACATCAAGATCTTGTGGGAGAAAAGGATGAACAAGGGAAGGCCTTATCTGCAAATGTGGAGTGGAGTGTGGGTAAATTGTCATAGTTTCCTTCCTATCCGTTAGATATAGATCGGACGGCCTATGTTGCAGGATGGCAGGCACACCATCATCACCAACTCTGCTTTTTATTGAACCGAGACAAAGCTAACATGCGAAGTAAAATAGACACATAGTCTACATACACAATTTATCTTAGGCACTCCAATAGTATGTCCACTACACATTCACGCATTTCACATCTTTCTACATCTACGGGAACCTACAAAAGGGTTAACGTAAATTGCCCCTCTCTCTCCTCCTTGATTATCATGGTGGTAGGCCCCTCCCTCCCCCCAATCTACAATCAACAGCTCACACATTTCACATTACATTAATTACATAACTGGGAGTACATAGGTGTAGCATTACTCATCCTAAAAAACCCAACTAAGCCAACCTCCTAGCATATCGCATGGGAAAAGATAGACCTGGCTGCGCCGTTTTAGTCGGGATTACCGGATTACTAGTAGTAGTATCGATGGATCGTGCGGAGCACCAAGTTTTTTTCTTTAGGCAGCGAAGCACCTAGTTTAAAAGGAAAAAATGTGGTACACTCACAGCACCCCTGTCACGGTCGCATTGCACCCCACACACGTTCGGTTCTGCACACGGCTCACGCAAACGGAACGCGCTTTGGCTTGCCTCTTCACTAACACGTGGGACTGCACTTGGAGAAACCAACCATGCGACAAACTCCCCCCGCCCATCGCGCAAAGCCAATAATATTCCTTAAACCCCCTCCCCCCTGTCCCCCTCCACTCCATTCGCTCTGCCAAAGCCGCCCTCCCCGCCGCGCCGATACATCAGCGCCGTGGTACATCGAGGGGAGGCACAACGATCCTCTCGCTCCCTGATACGTCTCCAACGTATCTATAATTTTTGATTGTTCCATGTTATTATATTATCTGTTTTGGATGTTTATGGGATTTATTATGCACTTTTATATTTTTTGGGACTAACCTATTAACCAAGAGCCGAGTGCCAGTTTCTGTTTTTTCATTGTTTTAGAGTATCTCAAGAAAAGGAAAATCAAACGGAGTCCAATTGACCTGAAACTTCACGGAACTTATTTTTGGACCAGAAGAAGTCCATGGAGTATCGGAGATGGACCAGGAGAGTCTCGGGCTGCCCACGAGGGTGGGGGGCGCGCCCCCCTGCCTCGTGGATATCCCGGAGATCCACCGACGTACTTCTTCCTCCTATATATATACCCACATACCCTAAAAACTTCGAGGAGCAGAATAGATCGGGAGTTCCGCTGCTAGAAGCCCTCCGTAGCCACCGAAAACCAATCTAGACCCGTTCCTGCACCCTGTCGGAGGGGGGAATCCCTCTCTGGTGGCCATCTTCATCATCCCGACGCTCTCCATGACGAGGAGGGAGTAATTCTCCCTCGGGTCTAAGGGTATGTACCAGTAGCTATGTGTTTCATCTCTCTCTCTCATGTTCTTAAGGTGGTACGATCTTAATGTATCGCGAGCTTTGCTATTATAGTTGGATCTTATGATGTTTCTCCCCCTCTACTCTGTTGTAATGGATTGAGTTTTCCCTTTGAAGTTATCTTATCGGATTGAGTCTTTAAGGATTTGAGAACACTTGATGTATGTCTTGCGTGGGATACCCATGGTGACAATGGGGTATTCTATTGATCCACTTGATGTATGTTTTGGTGATCAACTTGCGGGTTCCTCCCAGAACCTATGCATAGGGGTTGGCACACATTTTCGTCTTGACTCTCCGGTAGAAACTTTGGGGCACTCTTTGAAGTACTTTGTGTTGGTTGAATAGATGAATCTGAGATTGTGTGATGCATATCGTATAATCATACCCACGGATACTTGAGGTGACATTGGAGTATCTAGGTGACATTAGGGTTTTGGTTGATTTGTGTCTTAAGGTGTTATTCTAGTACGAACTCTATGATAGATTGAACAGAAAGAATAGCTTCATGTTATTTTACTACGGACTCTTGAATAGATCGATCAAAAAGGATAACTTTGAGGTGGTTTCATACCCTACAATAATCTCTTCGTTTGTTCTCCGCTATTAGTGACTTTGGAGTGACTCTTTGTTGCATGTTGAGGGATAGTTATGTGATCCAATTATGTTATTATTGTTGAGAGAACTTGCACTAGTGAAAGTATGAACCCTAGGCCTTGTTTCAACGCATTGCAATACCGTTTGTGCTCACTTTTATCATTAGTTACCTTGCTGTTTTTATATTTTCAGATTACAAAAACCTTTATCTACCATCCATATACCACTTGTATCACCATCTCTTCGCCGAACTAGTGCACCTATACAATTTACCATTGTATTGGGTGTGTTGGGGACACAAGAGACTCTTTGTTATTTGGTTGCAGGGTTGCTTGAGAGAGACCATCTTCATCCTACGCCTCCTACGGATTGATAAACCTTAGGTCATCCACTTGAGGGGAATTTGCTACTGTCCTACAAACCTTTGTACTAGGCGGCCCAACAACGTCTACAAGAAGAAGGTTGTGTAGTAGACATCAAGCTCTTTTCTGGCGCCGTTGTCGGGGAGGTTAGCGCTTGAAGGTATATCTTTAGATCTTGCAATCGAATATTTTAGTTTCTTGTTTTATCACTAGTTTAGTCTATAAAAGAAAACTACAAAAAAATGGAATTAAGAGTATCTCATATGCTTCATATTTTTAATATCTATCATGAAAAATAAGGATTCTGATAATTGTGCTCAAGTTCTAGAAGAAGAATGCATTAGAATGTTTGGCACTAAATATTTGAATGGTGAGCATGATTGCAATGTTGTTAGTATGAATTCCTTGAATATCCATGATGCTAATGATATGCAAAGCCACAAGCTTGGGGAAGCTATGTTTGATGAAGATGATATTTTTTCCCCCAAGTTTTGATGAGAAAATTTATGATGAAAGCATGCCTCCTATTTATGATGATTATATTGATGAAAGTGGATTTGGAGAGGTCGTGACTTTATTTAGTGATGAATCCACTATTTCGGAAGAGGTTCCAATTGATTATGAGAATAAAGTTGCTATCTATGATGATTATTGTGATGACATGTACGCTATAAAGAATAATGATAACCATGAAACTTGTCATCATGGTTTTAGTTTTCAATTGAATTATGCCTCACATGATAGTTATTTTGTTGAGTTTGCTCCCACTATTCCGATTGAGAAGAATCTTGCTTATGTGTAGAGTAATAAAATTTCTATGCTTGTAGATCATGAAAAGAATGCTTTATGTGATTGTTATATTTTTGAATTCACTCATGAAGCTACTGAAAATTATTATGAGGGAGGAATATATGCTTGTAGGAATTGCAATAATATCAAGTTTCCTCTCTATGTGCTTAAAGTTTTGAAGTTATGCTTGTTTTGCCTTCCTATGCTAGTTGATTATTGTTCCTATAAGTTGTTTGCTCAAAAAATCCCTATGCATAGAAAGTGGGTTAGACTTAAATTTGCTAGCCATATTATTCATGATGCTCTCTTTATGTTACAATTCTTATCTTTTATGTGAGCATCATTGAAATCATCATGCCTAGCTAGGGGCGTTAAACGATAGCGCTTGTTGGGAGGCAACCCAACTTTATTTTTGTTCTTTACTTTTTGCTCCTTTTTAGCAATAAATAATTTATCTAGCCTCTGTTATGATTGAGTTTTTATGTTTTAATTAGTGTTTGTGCCAAGTAGAACCGTTGGGAAGACTTGGGGAAAGTCTTGTTGATCTTGCTGTAAAAAACAGAAACTTTAGCGCTCATGAGAATTCCTGCCATTTTTTATTGGAGAGTTCTATTTAGTTAATTCTTTTTTCAGATGATTAATAGATAAATTAATCACGTCCAGAAATTTATTTTAGAATTTTTGGGGTTCCAGAAGTATACGTTTGATCCATATTAGTACAGACTGTTCTGTTTTTGACAGATTCTGTTTTCGATGTGTTGTTTGCTTATTTTGATGAATCTATGAGTAGTATCGGAGGGTATGAACCATAGATAAGTTGGAATACAGTAGATATTACACCAATATAAATTTATAATGAGTTCATTACAGTACCTTGAAGTGGTGCTTTCTTTTTTTTTGCTAGCGGAGCTCACGAGTTTTCTGTTATGTTTTGTGTTGTGAAATTTTCAAGTTTTGGGAAAAGATTCGATGGACTATGGAATAAGGAGTGGAAAGAGCCTAATCTTGGGGATTCACAAGGCACCCCAAGTTAATATTCAAGGACAACCAAGAGACTAAGCTTGGGGATGCCCCGGAAGGCATCCCCTCTTTCGTCTTCGTTCATCGGTAACTTTACTTGGAGCTATATTTTTATTTACCACATGATATGTGTTTTGCTTGGAGCGTCATTTTATTTTATTTAGTTTTGCTTGCTGTTTGAATAAAATACCAAGATCTGAAATTCTTAAATGTTATAGAGTCTTCACATAGTTGCATAATTATTCGACTACTCATTGATCTTCACTTATATCTTTTGGAGTAGTTTGTCATTTGCTCTAGTGCTTCACTTATATCCTTTTAGAGCACGGTGGTGGTTTTATTTTATAGAAATAGATGAACTCTCATGCGTCACTTATATTATTTTGAGAGTCTTTTAGAACAGCATGGTAATGTGCTTTGGTTATGAATTTAGTCCTAATATGGTGGGCATCCAAGAGGGATATAATAAAAACTTTCATATAAAGTGCATTGAATACTATGAGAAGTTTGATACTTGATGATTGTTTTGAGATATGAAGATGGTGATATTAGAGTCATGCTAGTTGAGTAGTTGTGAATTTGATAAATACTTGTGTTGAAGTTTGTGATTCCCGTAGCATGCACGTATGGTGAACCGTTATGTGAAGAAGTCGGAGCATGATTTATTTATTGATTGTGTTCCTTATGAGTGGCGGTCGGGGACGAGCGATGGTCTTTTCCTACCAATCTATCCCCCTAGGAGCATGCGCGTAGTACTTTGTTTCGATAACTAATAGATTTTTGCAATAAGTATGTGAGTTCTTTATGACTAATGTTGAGTCCATGGATTATACGCACACTCACCCTTCCACCATTGATAGCCTCTCTAATACCGCACACCTTTCGCCGATATCATAAACCCACCATATACCTTCCTCAAAACAGCCACCATACCTACCTATCATGGCATTTCCATAGCCATTCCGACATATATTGCCATGCAACTTTCCACCATTCCGTTTACTATGACACGTTTCATCATTGTCATATTGCTTTGCATGATCATGCAGTTGACATCGTATTTGTGGCAAAGACACCTCTCATAATTCTTTCATACATGTCACTCATGAGTCATTGCACATCCCAGTACTCCGCCGGAGGCATTTATATAGAGTCATACTTTGGTCTAGTATCGAGTTGTAATCATTGAGTTGTAAATAAATAGAAGTGTGATGATCATCATTAATAGAGCATTGTCCCAAAAAAGGGACAATGCTCATATCCTTTTTTCCACACTTGTGCTTCAAAGTAGCACCATGATCTTCATGATAGAGAGTCTCTTGTTTTGTCACTTTCATATACTAGTGGGAAATTTTCATTATAGAACCTGGCTTGTATATTCCAACAATGGGCCTCCTCAAGTGCCCTAGGTCTTAGTGAGCAAGCAAGTTGGATGCACACCCACTTAGTTTCTTTTGTTGAGCTTTCATACATTTATAGCTCTAGTGCATCCATTGCATGGCAATCCCTACTCACTCACATTGATATCTATTAATGGGCATCTCCATAGCCCGTTGATACACCTAGTTGATGTGAGACTATCTTCTCCCTTTTTGTCTTCTCCACAACCACCATTCTATTCCACATATAGTGCTATGTCCATGGCTCCCGCTCATGTATTGTGTGAAGATTGAAAAAGTTTGAGAACACCAAAAGTATGAAACAATTGCTTGGCTTGTCATCGGGGTTGTGCATGATTTAAATACTTTGTGTGGTGAATATGGAGCATAGCCAGACTATATGATTTTGTAGGGATAACTTTCTTTGGCCATGTTATTTTGAGAAGACATAATTGCTTGGTTAGTGAGGGAGTTCCGGATTAGGGGGTCTCCGGACAGCCGGACTGTTGGACTATGAAGATACAAGATTGAAGACTTCGTCTCGTGTCCGGGTGGGACCCTACTTGGCATGGAAGGAAAGCTAGGCAATACGGATATGTATATCTCCTGCTTTGTAACCGACCTTGTGTAACCCTAGCCCCTCTGGTGTCTATATAAACCGAAGGGTTTTAGTCCGTAGGACAAGATACAATCATACCATAGGCTAGCTTCTAGGGTTTAGCCTCTCTGATCTCGTGGTAGATCAACTCTTGAAATACTCATATCATCAAGAACAATCAAGCAGGACGTAGGGTATTACCTCTATCAAGAGGGCCCGAACCTGGGTAAACATCGTGTCCCCTGCCTCATGTTACCATCTGCCTTAGACGCACAATTCGGGACCCCCTACCCGAGATCTGCCGGTTTTGACATCGAAATTGATGCTTTCATTGAGAGCTCCTCTGTGTCGTCACCATAAGGCTCGATGGATCCTCCGATCATCGCTAGCGATGCGGTCCAGGGAGAGGCTTTCCTTCCCGGACAGATCTTCATATTCGGCGGCTTTGCACTGCGGGCCAATTCGTTTGGCCATCTGGAGCAGATTGAGAGCTACGCCCCTGGCCATCAGGTCAGATTTGGAAACTTGAACTACACGGCCGATATCCACGGAGACTTAATCTTCGACGAATTTGAGCCCATGCCGGACGCGCCGCGTAGTCACGACGAGCAAGACATAACTCTGCCGTCAGATAGTGTTCGGGAGATCGCATCCGCAGCTACTCCGGCTTTTAAACTGGAGCAAGTCGCGCCATCCGAGAGCAGAGGGATGGACCCCGCCATGGAGGCCGCACTCTCAGCGGCAATAGAGCCGGATATTGACTTCACCCCTTACGAGAGTCGTGTTGCCGAACCGCTGGATTCATCTTCGGCCACAGACTCTGAGCCGCTCGTATCCGTGCCCGTCGAGTCCGACTGGGTGCCGATCATGGAGTTCACCTCCGCGGATATCTTTCAGCACTCACCTTTTGGAGATGTGCTAAATTCATTAAGGTCTCTCTCCTTGTCAGGGGAACCTTGGTCGAACTATTTCTGGCTAGATTGGGATGCGGACGATGAAGAAATTCGTTGCCCACCCACTACCCACTTCGTAGCCACTATCGACGACTTAACCGACATGCTCGACTTCGGCTCCGAGGACTTCGACGGTATGGACGACGAAGCCGGAGACGAACAGGATCCACCGCCCTCGGGGCACTGGACCGCTACCTCATCATATGATATATATATATATATATATATGGTGGACACCCCCAAAGAATCCAATGGCGAGGAGAAAGCGGAGGATGACCCCTCCAAGAAGCAACCCAAACATCAACGTCAGCGGCGCCGCTCAAATTCCCGCCACAATAAGAGCAGTGATACCGACACAGGAGATAATAACACTCAGGATAGCGCCGAAGATAACAACAATCCCCTCCAGCACGGCGAAGAGCTGGAGGACGAACAAGCTAGCCCTCCAGAGCAGGCGGCAGATGGAGAACCAGAGCAGGATAATTACATGCCTCTCTCCGAAGACGAGGCGAGCCTCGGCGACGATGAATTTATCGTGCCTGAGGACCCTGTCAAGCAAGAGCACTTCAAGCGCCGGCTTATGGCCACGACAAATAGCCTAAATAAGAAACAGCAACAGCTTCAAGCTGATCAAGACTTGCTAGTAGACAGATGGACCGAAGTCCTTGCGGCCAAGGAGCATGAACTTGAGCGCCCGTCCAAGAGTTACCCAAAACGCAGGTTGCTACCTCACCTCGAGGAGGAAGCATTAAAACCTCATTCACCAGTGTACAATGTGGCTGACCGGCCACTACGCGGCCGAGCGAGAGAGGCATTTCAGCCCAAAGTTCAGCCCGCACCCCGTCGCCACTCAGTCAAAGATACTAAGGCCTGGGGCAACACGGAGGACCTGCGAGACATCTTGGACAGCAAGGCAAAAATCGCAAGGTCAATATACGGGACATGAACACGTGCGCCCACAAGGGACGATGATCGTCGGTCGGATACACCAAGAGTAAATCCGGCCGGGCCGAATACAGCGGACAAGACTCATACGAACTACATCGGGATATAGCCCGACATAGAGGCGCCGCACACCCCCTATGCTTCACTGATGAAGTTATGAATCATGAATTCCCGGAGGGTTTCAAACCCGTAAATATCGAATCATACGACGGCACAACAGATCCCGCGGTATGGATTGAGGATTTCCTCCTTCACATCCACATGGCTCGCGGTGACGATCTACATGCCATCAAGTACCTCCCACTAAAACTCAAAGGACTAGCTCGGCATTGGCTAAATAGCTTGCCAGCAGATTCCATCGGCAGTTGGGAGGATTTGGAAGATGCATTTCTTGACAACTTCCAGGGCACTTATGTGCGGCCACCGGATGCTGATGACTTGAGCCACATAACCCAGCAGCCAGGAGAATCGGCCAGACAATTCTGGACACGGTTCCTGACCAAGAAAAATCAAATTGTAGACTGTCTGGATGTAGAAGCCCTAGCGGCATTCAAGCATAACATCCGCGACGAGTGGCTCGCCCGCCACCTCGGCCAGGAGAAGCCGAAATCTATGGCAGCCCTCACAACACTCATGACCCGCTTTTGCGCGGGCGAGGACAGCTGGCTGGCTCGTAGCAACAACACATCAAGGAATCCGGATACCTCGGATACCAAAGATGTTAATGGTAGGCAGCGTCGTAATAGACCAAAGCACCGCAATAATGGCGATAACACCGACGACAGTCAATGCCGGATTCAAAGGCTCTAGATCTGGTCAGTGGAAAAAGCCATTCAAAAGAAATACTGCAGCTCCGTCCAGTCTGGATCGCATACTGGATCGCTCGTGTCAAATCCACAGCACCCCTGACAAGCCAACCAATCACACCAACAGAGAATGCTGGGTGTTCAAGTAGGCTGACAAGTTAAATACCGAAAACAAGGACAAGGGGCTGCATAGCGATGACGAGGAGGAGCCCCGGCCGCCGAACCCAGGAGGACAGAAGGGGTTTCCCCCACAAGTGAAGACAGTGAACATGATATATGCAACCCACATTCCCAAGAGGGAGCGGAAGCGTGCGCTAAGGGACTTCTATGCGATGGAGCCCGTCGCCCCGAAGTTCAACCCATGGTCTGCTTGTCCGATCACCTTCGATCGAAGGGACCACCCCACTAGCATCCATCATGGAGGATCCTCCGCACTGGTCCTAGACCCCATCATTGACGGATTTCACCTCACTTGAGTCCTCATGGACGGCGGTAGCAGCCTGAACCTGCTTTATCAGGATACAATGTGAAAAATGGGTATCGATCCCTCAAGGATCAAACCCAGCAAAACCACCTTTAAAGGTGTCATCCCAGGTGTAGAGGCCCATTGCACAGGCTCAATCACACTGGAAGTGGTCTTCGGATCACTGGATAACTTCCGAAGCAAAGAGTTAATCTTCGACATCGTCCTGTTTCGCAGTGGCTATCACGCACTGCTCGGATGGATAGCATTTGCAAAATTCAATGCAGTGCCGCATTACGCATACCTCAAGCTCAAGATGTCAGGACCTCGCGGGGTCATAACAGTAAATGGAAACATAGAACACTCGCTCTGTACGGAGGAGCACACTACGGCCCTTGCAGCAGAGGCACAAAGCAGCATGTTCAGGCAGACCACTCATTCGGCGTTACAGCCCCTGGACACCTTCAAGCAAGTCCGGAATAATCTGCAACAGGATCGCTTGGCGCGATCAGTGCTCGCCTGGCGCGATCAGCGCTCGCCTAGCAATCTAGCCCCCGTCTCAGTCCCAGTGCGGCAACGGAATTTGTGCCGCGCGTACATAACTACGCGTTGAAAATACCATGGACATAGGCGGGGGCACAATCAGGACACGCCCCGCATTGTGGCTTAACCACACCAGGGGCTGTATACCTGTGACATTCCTTTTCTCTTTCAGGGCCTAACTCTTCGGAAGCCCTTTCCGACAGTCCGATTGTCGAACACACTCCGGAAGCAACAACCAAGGCTGCAAGAAGCTAAGACGAACACGGGAACCGCTAGGTGGTCTCTAGTACTACTTGATATACCCACTTTTTTTACTATTTATGCGTAGCTTGCCTTGGGATAGGACATTTCGAATTGTCCTACTTCATGCTTATTGCAATACTTGTACCAGTACGCTTCGACGTATTATTCAAATAAATGCATATTATTAATCTATCATTGCATTATTTAAGTTTTTTCCCTTTCTCTTATATGTCCATTTATGACATTCCGCACCTGCCCGCTCGGGTATGGTCAGTACGCCTGGGGCTCCCGTTTACCCCGTAATACGGCTCAAGAAGTCCGAACACTTTCGACAGTGCGGCACCCTAAACTTATAGCATTATATGCATCAGCTCCGAATCATGTCTTGGGTCAAATGTTGGGTTGCCCGGCTCCCATGCTTTGGTACCTTACATTCCGCTATATCGGCTAAGGTAGCGGTGGGAGAACTACTGAGATTGTGTCCCGGTTCTTCCGGACGAGCACCTCAGTAGAGAAAGCCAAAAACTGACTGTCATGATAAGGCGAGAGACTGGTCATTGTTCGAGAGGTCTCAAGTCCTTAAAAACTTTTTCCGCTTCAGGCGAACAGTCGGCCTTGTCCGGCTTAGGCGTGTATAGCGCCCCAAATTCGGCCTTCCGAATACCAGGGGCTTCGCCAAAAATTTAAAATCATAGATTTCTATGGCTAAGTGAGAGTGTTAAAGCATTATAGTCTGATTGCCTGGTTCGTTGCACTGAGCACCTCCCTTGAAGGACCCAAAATTGGGGTAAAGAGTGTTCAGATTTACCCCGAACACCCCAGTACTAGTTACATTGGGGCAGAAGCCGATGACTGGCCAACTCTCAGATTTTATAAACAGCCACACAGAAGCTAATATTTTAAATTAAGAAAGCGTCGCATGGCGCAAAAGAACTAGTTTCATATTACAGGATCACATGGGCATGTTCATTCAAAAATTACATCCTTGGCACACTCATCTGCCACTAAGCGGGAACCCTTCAGGACACTTTCATAGTAATTCTCGGGGTGGCGATTCTCCTTGCCCTCTGGCGGCCCCTCCTTCACAAGCTTCACGACGTCTAGCTTCTCCCAGTGCACCTTCGCCCGGGCAAAAGCTCTGCGTGCACCTTCGATGCAGACGGATCGCTTGATGACTTCAAGCCGTGGGCAGGCTTCCACCAGCCGCCTCACCAGGCCGAAGTAGCTGCCGAACAGGGGCTCGCCAGGCCACATCCGGACTATAAGGCCCCTCATGGCCTACTCGGCTGCCTTATGAAGTTCGACCAACTGCTTCAGCTGGTCGCTCAAGGACACGGGGTGTTCGGTCCCAGTATACTGAGACCAGAACAACTTCTCCGCTGAGCTCCCCTCCTGAGCCCGGTAAAACTCTGCGGCATCCAGCACATTGCGGGGAAGATCTGCAAATGCTCCTGGAGAGCTTCGAACTCGGGTAAGAAAAAGGAAAGTCTCCTTCACATGCTTGCTTTGCATATTGAATGCCTTACCCGTTGCTATCTTCTTTGCCGCATCAATCTCCTGGAGGGCCTTGTGGGCTTCAGCCTTGGTGCTCCGGACGCTTTCAAGCGCCTGCATGAGCTCGGGCTCCTGTGTCTTGGAGTCAAGCTCCAAGGACTCATGCTTTTTGGCGAGAGCCTCGAGCTCTTGCTGCACCTCGCCCACTCGGGCTTCTTGTTTCTCCCGTTCAGTACGTTCTTTGGCCACTTTGTCTTTGGCCGCGGACAATGCCTTCCTTAGGGTCTCCACCTCGATTGTGGCCCCTGACAAATTTATGATGATCCTATTACTTTACACCGAACTTCTTTTTACCTATATAAACTAGGGTATATCTTACCTTTGCTCTCTTCGAGCTGCCCCTTGGTAAGGCCGAGCTCATCCTCGGTCCGCTTCAGGGCCTGCTTCAGCGCAGAGACCTCCACAGTACATGCGGCATCGGCCAGCAGGGAAGCCTGCACATACACATAGACATACTCTAATTAGACTCCTGAGTTATCATTTGATACTCTATTCAGTTTTTATTCACGAGCGCCGAACAGAGCATCAGGGGCTACTATCTATGCGGTAATATTTTTATATTTTGAAATGCTTACCTCAAAGCCTGTTAAGAGGCTGGCGCAAGCTTCGGTCAGTCCGTTCTTGGCGGACTGAACCTTCTTAACTACCGCACTCATGACAGTGCGGTGTTCTTCATCGATGGAAGCGCTGTGAAGCGCTTCCAGCAAGTTGTCCGGTGCCTCTGGTTGTATAGAAGACACCGGCACGGATGGTTGCCCCCCCTTAATGGGGGACCGCCTGCCGGAGTCCGAAACCATTGAAGGTTCCGGCGCAGTGTCCGGCTGGGGCCCGAACTCGAAGCCCGTAGGAGCTTCGCTCCCTTGGTACCCAAGGTCCGGGAGGTCGCCGTGAGGCGCCCCCAGGACCGCCTCCCCTTGGGTCGGTGCCTTTTGAGACACCACCTCGGTGTTGTCCGTAGGGCGAGGGGTGGAAGCCATCGGAGGAGAACCGCTATTCATATCCGACGTGCTCAAAGAGCCGCTCGACGAGGGTACGTCAAGACGAGCTCGGGCCGGACTGCATAAACAGGTTCGGCATAAGCAAAGGCAGTACAATAAAACATACCATGAAGTGCTATGATTTCCGGACACTTACGATTTCGCCAAGGGCTTGTCCCTTGGTACCCACTCGTCGCCGCTGTCGGCGGCCGTCGTGGCACAGCCCGGAGGGAGGGTCTTTCCCTTCTTGGACCCTTCGGCCTCCCCGGATGGGTCGGCCTTCCTTTTCTTGTCTCCCCCGGCTGGGGGGGGGAGAACCTTTCTCCTCCTCCTCGTTTCCATGGGAGGAGTGCGCGTCGGACTCATCGGATGATGAGCCCGACAGAACCATCTTGCGTCGGAGACCCTTTCGGGTCCCCACGGCATTATTCTTGGCCATCTTTTCCGGCACCTCGTAAGGTGCCGGGGTCAGCATCTTCGTCAGAAGAGCGTTTGCCGGATCTTCGGGCAGGGGGCTGGGCAATCAAGCTGCTCCATTGTCTTTATCCAGTCCTGTTAATGACATAAAACCTTAGATCAAGCACATAACTAAGCCGGGGCACATAAATACCCTGAGTGATGTAAAAGCCTACCGGATGGGCGCGGCGCTTTGCGCCGAGTCCGCGGTCCTCGGTGAGGGAGGAGGGCATCTCGGCGCCCTTGAACAGCACCTTCCGAACGTCCTCGTGCGTCGTGCCGTAGAGCTCTCACAGCGTCTGGTGCTGGGCCTAGTCGAACTCCCACAAAACAAATGCCCGTTGTTGGCACGGAAGGATCCGGCGGAAGAGCATAACCTGGACCACGTTGACGAGCTTGATTTTCTTGTTCGTCATGTTCTGGATGCAGGTCTGGAGTCCGGTCAGCTCTACCGAAGAACCCCAGGACAGGCCCTTCTTCTTCCAGGAGGTGAGCCCCGTGGGGATTCCGGATCAAAATTTGGGGGCCACCACCCAGTTGGAGTCGCGCGGCTCGGTGATGTAGAACCACCCCGATTGCCACCCCTTTATGGTATCCACGTAGGTACCCTCGAGCCAGGTGACATTAGGCATCTTGCCCACCATGGCGCCTCCGCATTCTGCTTCCTGGCCTCCCACCACCTTCGGTTTGACATTGAAGGTCTTCAGCCATAAGCCGAAGTGGGGCCTGATGCGGAGGAAGGCCTTGCACACGACGATAAACGCCGAGATGTTGAGGATGAAGTTGGGGGCCAGATCATGGAAATCCAGCCCGTAGTAGAACATGAGCCCGCAGACAAATGGGTGGAGAGGAAACCCCAGTCCGCAGACGAAATGGGTAAGGAAAACTACCCTCTCATGGGGTTCGGGCGTTGGGACGATCTGTCCTGCATTCGGCAGCCGGTGCGCGATGTTCGCAGGTAGGTATCCCACCTCCCGTAACTTTTTGATGTTCTCCTCCGTGACGGAGGAGACCATCCACTTGCCTCCTGCTCCAGACATGCTTGGAGTGGTTTGAGAAGAAAGACGCGAGCTTGGGCGCTGGAGCTCGAGTGTGCGGGAATGGGTAAGCGAGAAGGAAGAAGGCGTGGGTGAAAAAAGTAGATCTTTGTCCCTTTATAAGGGCGGAGGATGCGATGAGTCTCCCCACTTGCCTGGCAAAACCGCTTATTCCCCAGGCGCCGTAATTGATGGTGCGGTTGGTTTACCCACGTCTGTATTGATGAGAATCCCGTGATAAGGGGAACACGATCTCTGCTTTGAAAATATGTATCAAGAAAACCGCCTCGCGATATGTGTGGAGCTGGTTGAGAAAAGCGGTTCGAATAATAACCAGGCCATGGAGTGATGTCATACTATCAAAACGTGTCAGCAGATTAGATTTGTGGAAGTATTATTATCTCTACGGTGGTATGTGGAACTTATTTTGCAGGGTCGGACACTATCCTTGTATTCAAACTCTTCTGTGGTGTATTCGGAGGAGGAACCCGCCTTGCAATGCCGAAAACAACACTGCGCGCCAGACTCGTCGTCATTGAAGCCTGGTTCAGGGGCTACTGAGGGAGTCCCGGATTAGGGGGTCTTTGGACAACCGGACTATATCCTTTGGCCGGACTGTTGGACTATGAAGATACAAGATTGAAGACTTCGTCTCGTGTCCGGGTGGGACTCTACTTGGCATGGAAGGCAAGCTAGGCAATACGGATATGTATATCTCCTCCTTTGTAACCGACCTTGTGTAACCCTAGCCCCTCCGGTGTCTATATAAACCGGAGGGTTTTAGTCCGTAGGACAAGATACAATCATACCATAGGCTAGCTTCTAGGGTTTAGCCTCTCTGATCTCGTGGTAGATCAACTCTTGTAATACTCATATCACCAAGAACAATCAAGCAGGACATAGGGTATTACCTCTATCAAGAGGGCCCGAACCTGGGTGAACATCGTGTCCCCTGCCTCCTGTTACCATCCGCCTTAGATGCACAGTTCGGGACCCCCTACCCGAGATCCGCCGGTTTTGACACCGACGGTTAGTATGCTTGAAGTATTATTATTTTTATGTCAATATTAAACTTTTTTCTTGAATCTTATGGATCTTAATATTCATGCCACAATAAAGAAGATTACATGGATAAATATGTTAGGTAGCATTCCACATCAAAAATTCTGTTTTTATCATTTACCTACTCGAGGGCGAGCAGGAATTAAGCTTGGGGATGCTGATACGTCTCCAACGTATCTATCATTTTTGATTGTTCCATGCTATTATATTATCTGTTTTGGATGTTTATGGGCTTTGTTATGGACTTTTATATTATTTTTGGGACTAACCTATTAACCCAGAGCCTAGTGCCAGTTTTTTCCCCTTGTTTTAGAGTATCACAGAAAAGGAAAATCAAACGGAGTCCAATTGACCTGAAACTTCACGGAACTTATTTTTGGACCAGAAGAAGCCCACGGAGTATCGAAGATGGACCAGGAGAGTCCCGGGCTGCCCACGAGGGTGCGGGGCGCGCCCACCCCCTGGGCGCGCCCCCTGCCTCGTGGACAGCCTGGAGATCCACCGACGTACTTCTTCCTCCTATATATACCCATATACCCTAAAAACTTCGAGGAACAGAATAGATCGGGAGTTCCGCCGCCAGAAGCCTCCGTAGCCACCGAAAACCAATCTAGACCCGTTCCAGCACCCTGTCAGAGGGGGGAATCCTTCTCCGGTGGCCATCTTCATCATCCTGACGCTCTCCATGATGGGGAAGGAGTAGTTCTCCCTCGGGGCTGAGGGTATGTACCAGTACCTATGTGTTTGATCTCTCTCTCTCTCTCTCTCTCTCTCTCGTGTTCTTGAGGTGGTACGATCTTGATGTATCGTGAGCTTTGCTATTATAGCTGGATCTTATGATGTTTCTCCCCTCTACTCTCTTGTAATGGATTGAGTTGTCCCTTTGAAATTATCTTATCGGATTGAGTCTTTAAGGATTTGAGAACACTTGATGTATGTCTTGCGTGGGATACCCGTGGTGACAATGGGGCATTCTATTGATCCACTTGATGTATGTTTTGGTGATCAACTTGTGGGTTCTGCCCATGAACCTATGCATAGGGGTTGTCACACGTTTTCGTCTTGACTCTCCGATAGAAACTTTGGGGCACTCTTTGAAGTACTTTGTGTTGGTTGAATAGATGAATATGAGATTGTGTGATGCATATCGTATAATCATACCCACAGATACTTGAGGTGACATTGGAGTATCTAGGTGACATTAGGGTTTTGGTTGATTAGTGTCTTAAGGTATTATTCTAGTACGAACTCTATGATAGATTGAACGGAAAGAATAGCTTCATGTTATTTTACTACGGACTCTTGAATAGATCGATCAGAAAGGATAACTTTGAGGTGGTTTCGTACCCTACAATAATCTTTTCGTTTGTTCTCCGCTATTAGTGACTTTGGAGTGACTCTTTGTTGCATGTCGAGGGATAGTTATGTGATCCAATTGTGTTATTATTGTTGAGAGAACTTGCACTAGTGAAAGTATGAACCCCAGGCCTTGTTTCAACACATTGCAATACCGTTTGTGCTCACTTTTATCATTAGTTACCTTACTGTTTTTATATTTTCAGATTACAAAAACCTTTATCTACCATCCATATACCACTTGTATCACCATCTCTTCGCCGAACTAGTGCACCTATATAGTTTACCATTGTATTGGGTGTGTTGGGGACACAAGAGACTCTTTGTTATTTGGTTGCAAGGTTGCTTGAGAGAGACCATCTTCATCCTACACCTCCTGCGGATTGATAAACTTTAGGTCATCCACTTGAGGGAAATTTTCTATTGTCCTACAAACCTCTGCACGTGGAGGCCCAACAACGTCTACAAGAAGAAGGTTTTGTAGTAGACATCACTCCCATAATACGCTCTCGTAGACTGTCGTCCTCTAGCCGCGCCGCCACCGGTGGCACGTTCTTGTGGAGGCGCACGGCGGTTAGCGCCACCACCACTGGCGACGTTCGTGTGGAGACGCACGATGGCCAGCTTCTCCCACGGTACGCGCATTCTAGACTGAGGCCCCGTGCATGTTGGTGTAGCACTGAATGTTAGCTGATATACGTTGTTAATCTCACTGTTTGCCGAAGTAGTTTACAGTCAATATGCTCTGCTTAAGAAGCTTCCTTGCCTTATTCTGCACTCAATCTGCTTAGCTGAGATGGCATGCCAAGCCCGATTAGTTGCTAAAATATCCTGCCATATATTTATTGTGACGTAGATTGCCATGGTCTAGTAGCCAATCTGTTAGGTGAAATAGCTGTACACCGTTTTATACTCGATCTTTGTTGCTGCGATGGCCTTCGATAGTTCGATGGCTGTGTGCTCGTCCTCATTGATTGCTGAAACAGCCTGCCATAATTTAGCATTCAAATATGTTTCCTGAATTAGCTTTACATATATCTCGTTACTTAGATCTGCTCGTCCAAATATCTTGCCATAGCTTTTGACATCGACCTTGGTATTTTTTTTCTGGACTTCATAAAAAAGCATATATGTTTTTCCTATAATATCTAGTAGAAGAACTAATTTGTATGTCTAACAAATGGACATGACTTGGATAACTTCTGCTCGAAGATTCTCCACTGCATATGTCGAGGGGGTTGAAAACTTCATGAACTTTATCAGAGCTGAGTACGGTGGTCCGAAATCAGATGTGCTCTGCCCGTGTAGCAGTTGTATGAATTCAGTTACAAGACCCCAGTCAACTATGCAAAATCATATACACTTGTATGGGATGTCAGTCACATATACTAGGTGGGTTCATCAAGGTGAAGCTGTGAACGTCAATGTTACTGACTACGTGGAAGCAGCAGATCACCATCTTGATGTGCCTGATGCTCAGGTGGAATTGGAGGAGGAGGTGGTGGTGGCGGAGCCAGTGTGTTTGACCAACATTGAAACAATGCTACGAAATGCTTGTGCATTTCGTGAACTTTCACCCGTAGAAGAAAAACGGTGGGACCACATGTTGGAACAATGCAACGTGGCTATCACCCCAGTAAATAAGCTGTCAGTATTCTCAGCTATGGTCACCTTTCTTCAGGTGAAGACATCTGAGCAGATGACCAACAAATCATTCGATGCGATGTTGTCTGCTTTCCGCAAATCTTTCCTAGATGCGTCTGAGCTGCCACACACCTACAGTAAAATGAATAATTTCCATCATGCAATTGGAATTGGATATGATATGATCCATGTTTGTAAGAATAATTGTGTTCTGTTTTGGAAGGATTATGCCAACTTAAGTGAATGCCCGAAATGCAAATCATCAAGATGGAAAGATGGCGATGTTGTGAAGAGGATTCCACATAATGTTCTGCGACATTTTCCAATTACACCAAGATTGCAGAGGTTGTTTCATGATGCTGAAACAAGAGTGGATGTATCGTGGCATTCTAGGAACCAGGAGTACAGAGATCAGAATGTAATAAGCCATCCATCTCATGGTAGTGAGTGGCAAAGCTTCAATCAAAAACACAAAAAGTTTGCTGCTGACCTGAGAAACATTAGACTTGGCTTAGCTTCAGATGGATTTAACCCATTTGGCCACCAGAGCGCCACATATAGCATGTAGCCAGTGCTTGTTATCCCTTACAACATGCCTCCAAATGTCCGCACCAAAGAATCAAACTACATGATGGCCTTGCTCATCCCAGGTCCAAAAAGTCCTAGAAAGGATTTTGATTTATTCATGGAGCCTCTTGTGGAGGAACTTCAACAACTGTGGAAGGGTGTTTTCACTCGATACCTATATAGCAGTCCACCAACTGATTTCTTTCTGTGTGTTGTTATAATTTGGTGCATCCATGATTATCCGGCTTTGGGTACTATGTCAGGGTGAATGACACATGGTTACAATGCATGTGTTCGCTGTGACAGAAATCCGTTGTCATACGCAATACTTAGCAAGATCTGTTACAATGGACACCGCTGTTTCCTTGCCAAGGACAAGCCGCATCCTACAAAATACCGAAGACATGTGTTCAATGCAAAGCATGAAAACCGTGATGTGCCAAAGAGGCTCACCGCCGATGAGTTGCAAGTGGAATTAGAGAAGGTCAGGCATATTACACCAGGAAACCATCCTGGTAATGGTAGCGGGAAAAGGAAGCGCGGTAGGGAAGAGGAGAGATTATTGTTTACCCGCAGGTCCACTTTGTGAGACTTGGAGTATTGGAAAGATTTGGATCTGCGGCACAATCTTGATGTGATGCACATCAAGAAAAATATATGTGACAACATTATCGGCACACTTCTTAATATTGAAGGTAGGACGAAAGACACCTTAAAATCTAGGATTGATTTGACACATCTGGGTATCAAAAAGGATTTGTAGGTGCAAGATGAAGGTAAGCCACAGGATATGGCACCAACTGTGTACGTCTTGGACAAGGTAAAAAGAAAAGAATTCTGCGAGGTCCTGTCACGTGTGAGATTGCCACATGGATTTGCTTCCAACCCTGAAAGGAGAGTCAGTGCAGATGGAAACAAGGTACAAGGGTTGAAAACTCATGACTGCCACGTCCTACTTCAAAGGGTTTTACCTATTATCCTTAGAGGATTGGGCCGCCCTGACTTATACAGAGCAGTTGCAGAGTTGGGACAATTCTTCAGGGAACTCTGCAGTAGAAATATCAGGATAGATGCTTTGGAACGTCTTAGAGACAAGATACCAACTATCCTATGCGACCTTGAGAAGATATATCCTCCAGCCTTCTTTGATGTGATGGTGCATTTGGCTATTCATCTACCTTATGAGGTACTACTTAGAGGTCCACTACAGTATGGCTGGATGTACCCTAATGAAAGGTGGCTAGGCACTTTCAAGGGCTATGTTAGGAACAGAGCTAGACCTGAGGGTTTCATTGCAGAGGCCTACATTGCTATCGAAGCGTTGACATTCTGCTCAAAATACATTGAAACAGCTGATTAGCTTAGCAAAGAGGTGGGTGAAGACAATTCCGGGCTCAATGTTTTTGATTATTCTGTTCGAGTTACAGGGAAGAGTCGACAAGAGGACAAACCTAAAGATTTGTACAAAATGGTTTGGTATGTGTTGAATAACTGTCCTAAGATGCTACCTTATATCAAGTAAGTGCTAAGTACTGCAGCTTATACATCGTAATCTACTAAACTTGCAGCACATTCTTATATATTTAGATGTTTGACGCGATCACTATGTTGAGCAGCATCTACAAAAACGAGTTACTGCCGCAAAATCCAAGAAACATTGACAAACTGGTTATGGCAGGATTTGCGAAATGGTTCAAGAGCCATGTAAGCTTTTGAATTGCACTGTCAGTTTTTTAATATATTGAGTACATATGATGATCAGCTTGTCTATTTTCTATACATAGGTTAAGAAGATGCGGGAGGATGGGCAGGCAGTTGATGATGCCCTTTACGCACTAGCAATGGGTCCTGATACTCGGGTAAGACATTATGAATCTTGCGTTGTTGGAGATGTGCGCTACAACACCCTTACACGCGACGAAGGCAGGAAGACAGAAAATAGTGCCATCATGAGCACGGATACGTACGACAGAGTGACAACTGAAATGTATGCTAACATAATAGACATTGTTTAGTTGCAGTATATCTCCAATTTCGAGGATCATCGGTGTGTGGTTCTATTATGTTGTCGTTGGTATAACCTGTTTTCCAGGATCGCAAAACCCAGAGCTGATGATTATTTAAAATCCATCAATGTCAAGGCAGCGTACCAGACCAACAAGCCTTTTATTTTGGCAAATCAAGCAACACAGATATTTTTCTTGGAAGACACATTTGCACGTTGCGATGACTGGAGAGTATTGCAAAGCTTTGAGCAGAGGAATTCATTTAATGAAGTTGCACAACAAGATGATGCTTATGCCACTCCTGATGTACAAGATTCCACAGATGTTCCTAATATCTTTGAGAACCATCACGTCAATGACACTGGCGAAAAGATTGCCTGTCGTGCTGTGGACATACAAGAGTTGATCAAGAAGAAGCCAACGTTCGAGGACATTGAGGATGAAGAAGAAGATGACATTGTGGGGAATTACGATTTAGACTGATACACATGGCGAAGATGTTAACACTGCTGCTGCAGCTGATGATTAGATTGTTTTTGTCGTATTTGCCTGTCAGAAGACGTTTTTTATCTACTATGTGAAATTGTGTTTGCTATGACAATTGAAACCTGATGAACGTGTTGTTTAGCATTTTGTTGTGAGAACATCACTTGTTATGTATGATGATTTGTGTTTGGTGATTGTATGATGAGTAAAACATGATGACATTGTTGTTTAGTTGTACTCATATTTAGTTGTGAAACTTGAATTTGATGACATAGTTTGCTGTTGGACTGTAATTTGGTCGACGTCTTCAAATGGGAACGAAGCTGATCTAACAGGGCCTCTGCTAATTTATTTATTTATTACCAAAAGGGCCTCTGCTATTTATTTATTCATGAGCAAAAGGGGATACACCCCAATTTCCGTTAATAGAAATCATTAGATGTTCACAACACTACGCCCAGCCTGCTACACAAGTTTCATTCATTACTAGTTTCAGCAAAGTGCTCATGTCATAGCCACTGAATACATCACGAGTGCTACATACACTGCAAATAAAGAGACAATCATCCTACAGAGCACATCGATTTTGACCATTATCTTCACAAGCTCTTTCATCTCCTCATTGCTGTCAAGGCCGTTCAGCAGCTGTTGCTTGGCCATGATCAGAGGAACTGCATCTTTAACCTTCTGCTCTGCATCTTCCTCTTCTTTCGTTCCTTCAGTTACTTGTCCAACACCCCAACCTGCTAGGATTGGGATTCCTCGGCTAACCAAATAATCAGCGTAGTTGCATTCCCCCACATCAGCAACTTCCCAGAAATACAAATCACACGAATCTTCCCTTTTCTGCATGAATCAAACTGGAAGATCCTCAACCAAACTATTAAAAAAATTAGCAACTGATAGCAGCAAAAAAACACTTAAACATATTATTACCCCATGATTCGGGCATTTGTAGAAGACTCGTCCATGGTTGAGGATTGTGGTTGAGACGCGACGGATGACTCTGCGTGATTTGCAGTAGTGGCACCACACCAACGGCAGCGGGTTGATGAGCAACCGGCTGTGGTGCGTGTGCCGGCGGGGGTGTGATGAGACCCACAGGCGATGGTACGGGTGGCGACTTGGCGCATATCTGGTTGTTGCCTACTGAAGAGCAAGTGGACGAGCAGCCAATGGACATGGTTGTTGTGGCCAGAGCTTCTGATGCTAGGCGGAGTAAGTAGAGAAGAGGAGAAGCGAACGTTGGATATGTCAGTTTCATTACTTGCAGAGTAGCATAGCACCATATATAGTCATAGTCTAGGTTTGGATTCGAACCAGCTACAGGAGCATGTCTCCCTTTTTTCTAAAACTCAACAACGTCTCTTTACTGGTACACTAGCTTGTTCTGTACGCCTTCTCAAGTCTTTGATTTTATTTCTTTTTTTGCGAGGAAGGACAGAGGAAAAAATTGAGAGTTCCTGGGACTCAAACCCAAGGCCTCTCGGTTGAATAACAAGGGTGCTAGTCACTTATGTGGCGAACGTTCCCTGGGAGGAGGATGGCAGACGAACACATTTTCCTCGCAGTTTTAGTTGTGATGCAAGATCGAACGGTCGCAGTTTCGAGAATGTTACCAGGCAAACGAGCCTAGTTTTTCTTTTCTTCCTATATATAAAATGTATGCTACTTGGTGTTGGCTTAGTCAACAAACGATTGTGCCAACCTTGACTATTGGATTAACATTCAACGTCTGTCGTGTTTCTTCAGTCTCTTCTTCCTCCAGCTGCCAAAGCCAAACCAGCGCCGGCGGGACGCCTGCTCCCACCTCCCACGGCTGGCTGTGTTGCCGCACACGCATTGTGGCCACATCGCACCCTAAAACTCCGCGCATCTTCCGCAGCTCCTGTTCGTTCCTGTCCGAGGCCTCACCATCATCCTCCGCCTTGGTTCGCTCGTCGCGGTGCCACACTCCGGTGTTGTCAACATGGTCAACAACCGAGAGGAATAAGGAGATGACCGTGCATGGTGAGGATGACAGTAGGGACCCAGCAGCGCGCGCAGTAATTTTGTTTTTTTGGGACGGAGAAGGGTATTGATAACCCACAAGTATAGGGGATCGCAACAGTTTTCGAGGGTAAAGTATTCAACCAAAATTTATTGATTCGACACAAGGGGAGCCAAAGAATACTCTCAAGTATTAGCAGCTGAGTTGTCAATTCAACCACACCTGGAAACTTAGTATCTACAGCAAAGTGTTTAGTAGCAAAGTAATATGATAGTAGTAGCAAAAGGTAACAGTAGTAAAAGTAGTGTTTTTAGTATTTTGTAGTGATGATAGCAATAGCAACGGAAAAGTAAATAAGCAAAGAACAATATGTGGAAAGATCATAGGCAATGGATCGGTGATGGGGAATTATGTCGGATGCGGTTCATCATGTAACAATCATAACCTAGGGTGACACAGAACTAGCTCCAGTTCATTGATATAATGTAGGCATGTATCCTGAATATAGTCATACGTGCTTATGGAAAAGAACTTGCATGACATCTTTTGTCCTACCCTCCCGTGGCAGCGGGGTCCTTACGGAAACTAAGGGATATTAAGGCCTCCTTTTAATAGAGTACCGGAACAAAGCATTAACACATAGTGAATACATGAACTCCTCAAACTACGGTCATCACCGGTAAGTATCCCGATTATTGTCACTTCGGGGTTAACGGATCATAACACATAATAGGTGACTATAGACTTGCAAGATAGGATCAAGAACACTCATATATTGATGAAAACATAATAGGTTCAGCTCTGAAATCATGGCACTCGGGCCCTAGTGACAAGCATTAAGCATAGCAAAGTCATAGCAACGTCAATCTCAGAACATAGTGGATACTAGGGATCAAACCCTAACAAAACTAACTCGATTACATGATAGATCCCATCCAACCCATCACCGTCCAGCAAGCCTACGATGGAATTACTCACGCACGGCGGTGAGCATCATGAAATTGGTGATGGAGGATGGTTGATGATAACGATGGCGACGGATTCCCCTCTCTGGAGCCCCGAACGGACTCCAGATCAGCCCTCCTGAGAGGTTTTAGGGCTTGGTGGCAGCTTCGTATCGTAAAATTCTCTCTGATTTTTTTCTCCCGGAAACACAATATATAGAGTTAGAGTTGGAGTCGGAGAAGCTCCAGGGGGCCCACGAGGTAGGGGGCGCGCCCCCACCCTCATGGACAGGTGGTGGGCCCCCTGGCCTTCATCTTTTGCAGGTATTTTTTATATTTTCCAAAAAGTTGCTCCGTGAAGTTTCAGGTCATTCCGAGAATGTTTGTTTCTGCACATAAATAACACCATGGTAATTCTGCTGAAAACAACGTCAGTCCGGGTTAGTTCCATTCAAATCATGCAAGTTAGAGTCCAAAACAAGGGCAAAAGTGTTTGGAAAAGTAGATACGACGGAGACGTATCAGGTATCAACTGGGTTGTGCAGGAGCTGTGGCCCGTCTAGCCCAGGCTTTTATTTCATATGTTTAGCACATGACCAACCCAGTTTGCTTTTTTCCTTTCTGAAAATGGCTAGCCCAGCTATTTTGTTTTTTGCAGAATAACCAACGTAGGCCTACTTGCTTTTCTATGTCCTGCTAGGCCGGAAATCTTTCAAGACGAGGAAGGATGCATTTTGCCCATAAAATGGGCTATAAGTAATAAGAAATGGGCTATAAGTAATAATAAATGGGATGTAAAATGAAAAAATACAGCAAACATGCAATTAATCCCAAAATACCTTTTCCTTTTGGATTTTGATATTTTAAATTTCATTGTTTTTGTGCTGGTAAAATTTCATTGGATTTAAATTAAGGTATGTTTGGTTTTTAAATTAATTTGAATCTGGCTAGAAATTTCAGGCTATATGCTGTTTGGGACAGATTTGGAGGCTGACTTGTGGGTCTACTAGGTTGACGTGTATGAAAGGCTTTGTTAACTTAGTCCACAAACGATTCTAGCAGGAGTGACCATTGGATGTTAATCCAACGGCCGTGCTGCTTCTTCAATATCTGATCTTCTTGCTCCAGCCGCCCAAACTAGCGCCGGTGGGACTGCCTGCTCTCGCCTCCCATGGCCGGCTGTGCCGCCGCACAGGCCGCACCGCCCCACCCTACTCCATTGATGGACAGGCCATTCCTCTACTCACCCACACCTACTGTTATTTTCTGGTGACGGCAGTCGGACCAGTAAAGCCTCGTACTCCCCACCACGTGGGCAACCACTGCCGAGTCTTCCCCGGCTCTGTGTCGTTCCCTTCATAGGCCTCGTCGTCGTCCACCGCCCTGGTCCTCTCGGCGCGACATGGTCAACATGGTCAACGAACGACATCCATCGGACGTGGATTATATGTGGGGAGGCTGACAGCTGGGTCCATGGCCGCACATAAGGAAATGCCTCCTTATTACGCACAAACCAATGATTCCTCATCTGGCATCTGGGACCCACCGGAAGGGCCTCTGTATTTCATGAAAAACATTCCCCCCGCTGACAGGTCGGACGCACCAGCTATATCTTCGCACGCAAGGAAGTGCCTCCTTATTACGCACAAAAAAAAATGAATACTCCCGCTGCTAGCTGGGACCCAGCATAGTGGGAGGCTGACTTGGGCCTACTAAGTTCACGGGGATGGAAGGCTTTGTCAACTTAGTCAATGTGAACGATTCTAGCTCCAATGACCGTACGATGTCCATCCAACGGCCGTAGTGCTTCTTCAACCTCTGGTCTTCTCACTCTAGCCGCTCAAAGCAGCGCCGGTCGTGCCGCCTGCTCCTGCCTCCCGTGGCCGGCTGTGTTACCGTGGAGGCCTCACCGCTCCTACTACTCCCACCTCTGGCCATGCCATCCGTCCACTCACCCACACCCCTTGTTATTCTGCGGTGACGGCAGCCTCACACCGAAGCTGAACCAGTGAACCCCCGTACTCCTCTCCGCATGGGCATCCACTGTCGCGTCTTCCCTAGCTCCGCATCGTCCCCTTCCTAGGCCTCACCGTCGTCCACTGCCCTGGTGCTCTCGGTGAGGCATGGTCAATGTGGTCAAGGAATGACTTCCATCGGAAGAGTACTGTACGTGGAGAGGCTAACAGCTGGGTCCACGGCCGCAGCAAGGAAGTGCCTCCTTATTATGCGAAAAATAATGATTTCTCCACCTGACAGCAGGGATCCACCAGACGGGCCACCATATTTCATGAAAAAAACGTTTCCCCCCTGACTGCTGGGACCCACCAGCTACATCTTCGCACGCAAGGAAGTGCCTGACAGTTGGGACCCACCCGGTCGAAGCGTGTCATTATGGTCGCGAACGTGTACGTACATACTGGTCTATGTAGAGGCGCGCACATGTCGTAGTAGAGGCGCGCACGTAGCATGTACACGTACGTACAACAACCAGGGTGCAAGAAAGTAAATACGGCCACGTACGTACATACGGGTGGGGTCTCGAACGCCTACTCGCGCATACGTACGGCCAGGGCTCGTGTACATGGCTGTGGCTGGGTCGGAATGGAGAAACTGTGTCATCATCATGTTCACGGGGAGGCAACAGAATGTGTCGTGTTCATCGGCAGGCAACGAAACATGTGCTGTTCATCGGGAGCCAACTGGCTTGGACGGAACAGCCGATGGAAACGAGGCCTGGCGTACCACAGAACGGAGGAAACGACCTTGTGTTCGACTGGCCATGGTGGAAACGGGATCCTGTTCATCGGGAGGGGTCTGGCGTACCGCAAAACGGAGGAAATGGAACTCCTACGGTGGAAACGGGGTCCGGTTGATCGGGAGGGGTGTGGCGTACCACAAAACAGAGGAAATAGACTTGTGTTGGAGCGCTACGGTCGAAACGGGGGTCCTGTTCATCGGGAGGGGTGTGGCGTACCGCAAAACAGGACTCCACGGGATACTGTTCATCTCCACCGTCGACCTCCTCTAGCCTCCACGGGCTCCTGTTCATCCACCGCCGACCTCCTCCAGCCTCCACCTGCGACTATTCATCCACTGGCTCCTGTTCATCCAGCCTCCATCGCGTGCTCCTCCACCGGCTACTTTTCAACCAATCCTCTCCACGAGGTCCTGTTCAACCACCCCTCCATAGGCTACTGTTCATCCAGCCCTCCACCGGCTACTATTCATCCAGCCCTCCACGAGGTCCTGTTCATCCACCCTCCACGGGGTCTTGTTCATCCACCGGCTCGATCGATCGGGGTACTGTTCATCCTTCGGCAACGGCCTCTACTACCACGTGGTCCTGTTCATCCAAAGCCCCCAACAACACTCACTGTTCATCCAGAGGCAGCATCGACCGGCTCTAGTTAGCAGCAGTAGCGAAGGAATCACTCGGGTTTAGTTAACAACAAGGGATCGATCAATCGCTCGGGTTTAGTAACGCGTAGCCCGCAGTGCAATCGCTCGGGTTCAGTTAGAGCCCAACGCCTCGCTCGGGTTCAGTTAGAGCCCAACGCCTCGCACACACGCGCGTACGTACGAGAGGAACACGCATCACTCGGCCCCTGACCACCCACCGTAACCGGGAACTCCCCAATATTTTCCTCGCCCTCGCTTCTACCATGGTTTTTTTTCCGTCATGGACGGCCCAAAGAATGTCATGCAGCTGCGTCTCCAGCCCGCCCTGGACGAAAAGCCCATTTTCTGTCATGGTTTTTTGTCATAGAAGTAGGACCCCACCACATCTATGATGATACCGGGTTTTGTCACAATTATCGTCATAGAAGTGTCATAAGTATGACAATTTTTTTCGTTCGGTCCAAAATGTCATGGATGTGTTTTTTTTGTAGTGCTAACCCCCGCTCCAGACCTACTTTCGATCCTACAAGTGGTATCAGAGTTTTGATCTCCATTTTCCTTGATTTCCATAGCTTTGGTGATCATAGCCTTTGTTTCACAAGTTAGGAGAGTATGGCGTCTAGAGAGGGAAATTACAACCATAGAGATCCTTACTTTGATGGTACTAATTTTGCTAGTTGGAAGCACAAGATGAAAATGCATATTCTTGGTCATAACCCCGCAGTTTGGGCTATTGTGCATATTGGCTTGCAACGTGAATACTTCAAGGATGGAAGAGAACCGGATCATGAAGCGTCCGCGGAAGAATTGAAGATTTTGCAATACAATTCTCAAGCTTGCGATATTATTTTCAACGGATTGTGCCCCGAAGAATTCAACAAAATCAGCCGCCTTGAGAATGCAAAGGAAATTTGGGATACTTTGGTTGATATGCACGAAGGTACTGAGTCCGTGAAGGAATCCAAATTGGATGTGCTTCAAAGTCAACCTGACAAGTTCAAAATGAAGGATGGTGAAGGAGTCGCTGAAATATACTCTAGGCTTGCCCTCATCACAAATGATATTGTCGTCTTAGGAAGCAAAGAGATGACCGACAGATTCATCATCAAGAAGATCCTATGAGCCTTGGATGGAAAATATGATACCGCGTGCACCCTGATCCAAATGATGCCGAACTACAAAGATCTCAAGCCAACGGAAGTCATTGGTAGAATTGTTGCTCATGAGATGTCACTCAAGGATAAGGAAGAGCTTCACAACAAGTCTAGTTGTGCCTACAAAGCTTCATGTGATGCTCCTGCAACATCAAGTGAGAAACAAGTCTTTAATGAAGAATTGAGCTTAATGGTGAAGAACTTCAACAAGTTCTACAAGAGTAGAAGCAAATAGAGAAGTTCCAAGTCAAGGTGCTACAATGACAAAATATCTTCTAGTCATGATCGCAATTGCTACAATTGTGGAAGACCCGGACACTACTCTAGTGAGTGTACGACTCCCTACAAAAGAAGAGAAGACTCACCTAAAAGGAGAAGTAAAAGAGAGGAATCACCTCCAAGAGAGGGAAGGAGTAGAAATGATCGTTATGAATGAAGACCCTCTCGTAGAAGCAATGATTCGGAAAGGAAGGACAAGTCATCAAAGAGCTACAAAAGACGAAGACATCAAGCTCATGTTGGTGAATGGGTATCCGGTTCTAACTCCGACAACTACTCTGAGAGAAGTTATCACTCCAACTATGAATATAATCAAGATGAAGGTGTTGCTTGTCTTACACTTGTGTCATCCAACTCCTACGACATATTCGACTCACCAAATGAAGGAATTGGAAGATGCTTCATGGCTAAAGGCCCTAAGGTATCACACCCGGAGCATGTTGATTTCAATAGTGTTGAAGATGATTTGCTAGGTGATGATGATTTACTTGTTGACAACACTAGTGATGAAAACTATGATGGAACCGCTATTAATCATGCTAATCAAGATAAAACGAATGACAATGATAAGAAGGAGATTGAGCGTCTAACTAAAGAAGTAAACAATCTTAAGTTAGCTCATGAAACTACCACTACAAAAAAAGACACTTCCGTGATGATACGTGTTTGTCACAATAGGTCACATTTTCTGTCATGCATGTACATCCATGACAAATTTATGACAGAATCAAGATAGTCATACCTGTGCTGTCATAGAAGTGTTCCATGACATCACCAAAATTATCATCACAGAAGTGTCCACTTCCATGGCGATAAATCGCGCGTGATAGAAGTGCTTTCGTCAAGTGTCGTGGTTTTGTCACAACAGATGTCCTCGTGAAAGGACTTCGTCATGGAGCCATCACTACGGGTTAGCTTAAAGGGGATTAAAGCGGACAAAGGATTCAAGAGTTTATACTGGTTCGTCCCCTTACAATGAAGGTAAAAGCCTACTCCAGTTGTGGTGGAATTGCTAGGATTTCGATGACCAGGGAGCGAATCCGCTTTGCCTGGCTCTCGAGTTGTTGTGTGTTGTCCCTGAACCGCCGCTGGGCCACCCCTTTATATACATAGGTCGACGTCCGTCGGTTTACAGAATCCCGAGGCCGGATCACAAACGTGTCCGGCTCGGTCTCTATTCCTTCTATCTTACAATACAAGCTATATATCAATGTCGGTTTATGTCTACAGGCCTTAACCCGCCTTTGGGCCTTGGGCCTTCATGAAGCGCCACCACCTTTGTCTTCATGAGCTTCAAATAAAGTAATCATCATGGGGATAATCCGGCCTCCCCTGGCCGGTTTATGTCCAGTAGTAATATCACCAACATTAGGCCCCAGATTGATTTGAACTTGTTCATGTCAATCTTCAACACTTAGAAAAATTCCTCCCTTTGCACCTTCGCATAAATCTTGTAAACCACCATGACATCATCCTCCAGATTTGTAGTAAACCGCCGTGACGTCACCTGTTCATTAAAGCCGAAGATACCCTTTATTAATGAGCATCCAACAATCGAGGCGACAACCTTGTTATATATCCATTTTGGGCTCCTCGATTCCCGCGCCTGTCGCTTATCTCTTTGCCTTATAAATAGGGCTGAAGATCCCTTTCCTTTTCCTCCTGTTGCCCCTTCATCTCTTCTTCCACCTCGCGACGCCTCTGCACCTGAGTGCTGCTGCCGTCGTCGAGCTTCGCCTCTGCCTCACCGTCGGCCAATGCATCAACCTGGTTGCACCAGAAAAACGCGGCGCACCTACGCTGCTCCAACAACTTCGGTAAGTCTTTTCCTCTTTCCTCTGTAGATCCACCTAGGGTTCACACGGGTTCATAGCATTCTTCTCTTGTTCTTCGTCAGTCCATACATAGTAGACCTCAACCTTGATGCGTTCCGTGCGGTAGCTATAATAGTCTTTATCTTGGCTATCAAATCAAGCCTTATACGCATAAAAACCGATCTGGACTTTTGTGAACTGCTCCAGGACCAACTTTTTTAGGTCTAAATCTTTTTATTTTCCTGACTTGTGGTAGATCCAAAATGCCAATGTGATCTTGTGAAACCTGTTTTTCCTCGCTTAGTCATTTTTTGCCTCAGATCTGTACCTTCCTTATCCGCGTAGGCGGTTTATCCTTGCAGAAAATAATCTATAATATGCCATTAGTCCCCTTGTAAACCGCTCGTCGCTTTATCATTTATAACTACATCAGCCTCCGGCTTAATAATTTTACATGCTTGAATTCCTTTTTCTTAACCTGTTGCGCTTTATGCCTTGTCAATCATGAATCGTAAACCGGCAGTAATCTTTTCCAGCTCTTCACTTGCAATGCCCAAACAATTCTATGCCTGTACCTGGGTCCCTTCCCGGGTTGCTGAGGAGCAACTGGATGGATGCGTCAAAATTGGCACTTTACCGAAGCGGAGTGAAATCCAGTGGTGAGTACCTAGTCTAGAAAACACTCCTACCCCCAGAGATGGCAAAGTAGTAGTGTTTGTTGATCACATGAGTCGTGGCTTTAAACCGCCTGGGTCCAAGTTCTTCCGTGATGTGATTGCCAATTTCTAGATCCATCCTCAAGACATTGGACCAAACTTTGTGTCCAATGTTTGCGACTTTCAAGTATTTTGTGAAGCATACCTGCAAGAGGAGCCAACTGTTGAGCTATTCCGAGACTTTTTCTATTTAAACCGCCGTACTAAGTTTGTAGACGGGCCCAATACCGAATTGGGCAGCGTTTCAATTCAGAAGAGAAAAGATGTCAGTTTCCCTCATGCCAAACTCCATAGTCATCCTAAAGGCTGGAACCAGACTTGGTTTTATTGTAAAGATACCTCCCCTGATGATGAGAATCCTCTGCTGGGTTACCGTCCTCACCGGCTTACGAACACATATCCATTTCCACAACGGTTGACTACCAAAGAACGGGCTACATATGCTCCACAGCTCTCTAAGCTTAGGGCCTTTATGGCCAATGGTCTAACAGGAGTTGATTTTGTTCGTTGCTGGATTTCATGGAGTATATTGCCTTTAAGCCGTCGCTTTGGTTTAATGTGCAAGTATACCGGTGACCCAAAAGACTCTCAACGTCATATTGATATTCAACTGACAGAAGCTGAAGTTACTGAAGCTGTGAAGAAGGTACTGAATGAATCGGAGGCTTTCTGTAGCAGGACCGGGTTAAGTCCCTACTACACTTTGAATAAACCGCCAGCTATAAGTATTGCCTCATTCCTGCTTGTACTTAATATCTTTAGCTGTGTAATCTCTTATAACTTTTGCCAATTCTCTTAATAGGGCGATGAGCCATTTTGGAAGAAGAAGCCTCAAGAAAAACCGGTAAAGACCCCTCGACCTAAGACGAAGGTGGTCAAGAGGCCTGCCAAGAAGAAGGCGGTTGAATCCATCGGGCTGAACCTCGACAAAGACCTTGATAATCCGGACTCAGAGGTAGAACTTGACTCTCTTGGTTCGCTTTTCATACACCTCATTGACAATGATTATTACCAGGATGACGCTGAAGGTAGCCAGGCTGACGACGCAGAGGTAATTACTCTTTCCTCCGGTTCAAGCACTCCGTCAACACAGAAAATCCGTCAAACAATCCGGAAAATAAATTTTTCTCACCCTCTTGCTCACTTGGACCCAAAACTTCTTTTGAAGAAGCAGCAGCACGAAGCTCGCCGCACAACCCGTTACAATGGCCAAGTAGTCACTTCGGCCGGTTTACCGAACACTCCGGTTCGAAAACGTCGACCTGAGGTCTCACCCACTTCTAATACCTCTTATCCTAAGGCAGGTTATTTCCGACAACCTCTTAATCCATCCGATTCAAATTATCAGGGAACGCCTCATTCATCATCTGGCGAGTCGACGGCCACACAACTCCCTCCTCTTAAGACAGTTGATGGGTAAGTATTTTAACTCAATCTGTTGACGCTTTATACTTGCATGTTATATTAACCCTTGCATCTTTTTCCTTTCAGAGCGGATGCTATACCTAGCAAGAAGGCTCGGGCGAATAAACCATCTGACGACCATGCGGTTGTTGAACCGGAGCAAACTACAGAACCGAAAGGTCCAAATGCTGACGCCATGTTTGATGTACCGCCCCCTCAAGATCATGATTTTGATGAACAAGTAGAAGTTAAAACAACAGACCATGCTCATAAACTGATGAGCGCGGTCCGTACTGATGATGGACCGTCTAGTTTGGCTAAGGCTGCTGATATCCCGTCAACTCCAGTGAAGACTACCGGTGACAAGGAAGATGATGTTATTATCACTGGTGTTGGCCACACTTCCCCTGACAACCCAGTCGCATTATCAAAACATAGTGCCAAGGAAAAAGGCAAATGGAGCACCAATTTATCAAGCTATGCTCACCTCAACGCCCAGGAACTCCATTCTGGTTTTTTAAACCGTCTGTACAGAAACCGTGACTATGAAGCCGGTTTAGTGAACCTGATGAAGGAGCGTTATGAGGTAATTACATAACCTTTTCTCTCTTAAGTCCAATTGCAAGTACCAACTCTAGTAGCCCCCAAGGGTCGATTTATGATCGCAATCAAAAACCGGGACTTTGTAATATCTCAACTCTGCATACTTATCCTCCAAGGGTCAGTTGATCCTTTAAAAATGAACTGGTACTTTAGCATTGTAATCCTGTAAATTTCGCCTGTGTAGTCCCCAAGGGCATGTTTATCCTTCCAAGGTGAACCGGGACTTTAACCACCGTTACTTTGAGCAGATGTACATTAGCCCCCAAGTGCCAAGAATAATGCTTGCATTACACTTGGGACTTGAAATTTTTTCTATAACAAAGCGAATATCCATTAGCCCCGAAGTGCAAAGTGCATAACTTGTTATGTGCTTGATACTTCAAATATATATGGCCCACTGATGATATGTATTTCCTTTATAGGCTGAGCTGAGCAAAAAGGACGCCCAAACCGCTGATCTTCAAGAGAACATTAAATCTCAGCAAGCGGAGGCTTCTAAAGCCAAGGAGGAACTGACCAATGTCTTAGCATCCATGGAGAAGCTGAAGGAGACCTTTAAGAAGGAACAGGCGGATTGGGACACAGAGAAAGCCGCTTTAGCAAAGAGAGCCGAAGATGCAGAAGCAGCCCTTAAACTGGTGGTCGAAGAACTGACCGGTTTAAAGCGGCAAATAAACACTATGACCTCTGATGTATTTTGTAAGCATCCTCATCTGATGTTTGTCAGTTTATTTTATCTCATCAGTTACCGGTTTACTGATCCTGGCAATGTCACAGGGACCCGCATTACCCATCTGGGCTCTAACATGCGTATGAAGCTAAAGGCTGCCTATACTTTAATAGAGTTGTTATATTCCGGAGCCCAACGGGCTATTTGCACTGCTGCTCACAATAGGCCTCCTCCAACGTTAATAAAAGAAACTGTTGAGGAATTGTCAATGTTGCCTGCCTGGTTGGATGAACTTAAAAGATCAACTGCAAGGTCAGGCATGCTGACTTCGCTAATCCGGGCCAAGGCATGGATTCCAGATCTTGAACCATCTGATATTGGCAAAGGCTATCCTGGCGTGAAGGAAGACGGTTCAGAGTTTAACAATGATGATCTCTGAAGGCTGACAAGGGAAATGCGACCTTTAGCGAGCAAATTGGCGGAAGAAACGGATCTGTCTCATTATCAGCCAGTTTACGATGGTGAACAGAAAAGATATCCCGCGCCAACACATGATGTAGAAGATCTTGTTCCGCCAATTCGTAAGCACACTTATGCCCCTGACATTGATCCTTCCAACCTTATAAGTGAAGAAGCCATGTTCCAAGCTTTAACTGGAATCGATTGGGCAACCATTGATTTCCAGCCACTGGGTAGGGAGGAGGAAGATGCACCGACGCAAGATGATCCCCAATCTTCAAGCTGTCCTGGTGATGAATCGTAAACCGGGGGCCGGTTTAGCCTGGGCAGCCTACCACTCTTGCTGAAATGATTATGTTGTGTGGGCATGAAAATGCCTTGTAATAGGCTAGTTCAAACACTTGTCTGCTATGCCGTCGAGCATACTTATTTTGTTTGATACTGATAACTCACCATGCTTTTGGGATCTATTATATGCATAATACGCAGTGTCTGTATTTTAACTTGTTCCTGCATACAAGAGATTGAAAGTGTCCTGGCGGTTTACCGCTAGACGGGTCATGATGCCCAAATATATAGCCTAGGTGTAGAGCCAAGGCTGTATTTAAAAACGAGCCAGATATAAAGTAGATGATACTTGTTACCTCATTGGTTGACCAACGGTTGTTACAATAAGGGTGATAACACCAATCTGGAGTATTGATGACTCCTTCCATGTTTGCCGGTTGACGATAAAACCGTACCGGGTTATGGTAAACACCGGTTTTATCCATATAATACTGGTGACTTGTAGTCAAAACCAGATCGGATCAATAAGCGCCGGATTATAGCTGATCATGTACTGACAACTTAGCGTTGTAAGCCACGTGGGGTTTTAATAAACGCCGGATTATCAGAAAATATTTATGAATCTTATCAACCGCCACCAGCAGGTGGGTCTTCTTGTCCTTGGACCTCTGAAAGGGTCCAACCATATCTAGCCCCCAAGTTGCAAACGGCCAAGTGGTTGGAATCATTCTTAATTCTTGAGCCGGAACATGAGCGCAGCATGAAAACTTCTGACAACCGTCACTCTTCTTTACCAAATCCTCAGCATCAACATGAGCCGTCAACCAATAGAAGCCGTGACGAAAGGCCTTAGCCACCAAATATTTTGAACCGGCGTGGTGACCACAATCTCCTTCATGGATCTCACGCAAAATCTCACAACCTTCTTGAGGAGACACACAACGCTGAAACGCTCCGATGACGCTGCAATGATGTAGCTCCCCATTGACAATGGTCATTGACTTGGATCACCAGATTATCTGCCGGGCCAAGGTTTCATCGTCTGGTAACTCGCCCCGGTTCATGTATGCCAGGTATGGGACCGTCCAATCCAGAATAACATGAAGAGCCTCCACCAATTGAGCCTCCGGGTCAGGCACAACCAAATCCTCCTCCGTAGGTATCTTGACTGACGGATTATGTAGCACATCTAGAAAGGTATTGGGTGGCATCGGTTTATGTTGAGAGACTAAGCAACTTAAAGAATCTGCCGCTTCATTCTTTCGCCAGTCTATATGGTCAACCTGATAACCCTTGAAATGACCAGCCACTATATCCACCTCTCGTCTATATGCCGCCATGAGTGGATCCTTGGAATCCCAAGTGCCAGATACATGTTGAGCCACTAGGTCCGAGCCACCAAAGCACTTAACCCGGCTTAAATTCATTTCCTTAGTCATCTCAAGACCATGGAGCAAGGCCTCATACTCAGCTGCATTGTTAGTAGAAGGGAACATTAAACGGAGAACATAACAAAACTTATCACCTCGTGGGGAAGTTAGTATGACTCCAGCCCCCGAGCCCTCCAATTGTCTGGACCCAGCAAAATGAATAGTCCAATAAGTGTTGTCTGGCTTTTCCTCTGGTGCTTGCTACTCTGTCCAATCATTGATGAAGTCCACAAGTGCTTGGGATTTGATTGTTGTGCAAGGCGTATACTTTAACCCGTGAGGTCCAAGCTCAATTGCCCATTTGGCAATTCGGCCAGTTGCTTCTCTGTTTTGGATGATATCTCCCAAGGGGGATGAACTGACCACTGTGATAGGATGACCCTGAAAATAATGCTTGAGCTTCCAGCTTGCCATGAAAACCCCATACACCAGCTTCTTCCAATGTGGGTATCTCTGTTTGGACTCAATAAGCACCTCGCTGATATAATAAACCGGTCGTTGAACCGGATACTCTTTTCCAGCCTCCTTGCGCTCCACAACAATAGCCACACTAACATCCCGGGCATTAGCAGCCACATATAGCAATAAGGGCTCTTTATCAACCGGAGCCGCAAGGACAGGTGACTCGGCTAACTGTCTCTTCAAATCCTCAAACGCTTTATCAGCAGCATCACTCCAAACAAAGTGATCCATCTTCTTTAGCATCTGATACAAAGGGATAGCCTTCTCCCCAAGGCGACTGATAAACCGGTTTAACGCTGCAATCTAGCCCGCCAAACGCTGAACATCGTTGATACACGCCGGTTTAGCCAGAGATGTGATAGCTGTGATCTTATCCGGATTAGCTTCAATGCCCCTGTTAGACACCAAAAAACCCAAGAGCTTGCCTGCCGGTACACCAAAGACACATTTGGCCAGATTAAGCATCATCTTTTAAACCCAGAGGTTATCAAAAGTTTCCTTCAAGTCACCTATCAATGTTTGCTCCTTTCTGGACTTCACCACAATATCATCCACATATGCATGAACATTGCACCCAATCTGTTTATGCAGGTAATTTTGGACGCAGCGCTGATAAGTCGCCTGGGCACTCTTGAGCCCAAAAGGCATAGATACATAGCAGAAGGCTCCAAAGGGAGTTATGAAAGTTGTCTTCTCCTAGTCCTTAACTGCCATTTTGATCTGATGATAACCAGAATAAGCATCCAGAAAACTCAAACGGTCACAACCTGCCGTAGCATCAATAATTTGATCGATACGAGGTAGAGCAAAGGGGTCAACTGGACAGGCCTTGTTTAAGTCTGTGTAATCCACACACATATGCCAAGTGCCATTTTTCTTAAGTACTAGCACCGGATTAGCTAGCCACTCAGGGTGAAAGACCTCCACAATAAAGCCTGCTGCCAAGAGCCATGCTACCTCCTCACCAATAGACTTACGCCTTTCTTCGTTGAAGCGGCGGAGAAACTGCCTGGCCGGTTTAAACTTAGGATCTATATTAAGAGTGTGCTCAGCGAGTTCCCTCGGTACACCTGGCATGTCAGAAGGCTTCCATGCAAAGATGTCCCGGTTCTCATGGATGAACTCGATGAGCGCGCTTTCCTATTTTGGATCCAAGTTAGCGCTGATGCTTAACAACCTGGACGAATTGCCAGGAACAAAGTCAACTAGTTTAGTCTCCTCAGCCGATTTAACTTTCAGCGTCGGATCATGCTCTGTAGTTGGATTTTTCAGAGAAGTCATATCTACCGGATCAACATTGTGTTTATAAAAGTTCAGCTCCTCTATAGCACAAACCGACTCAGCATAAGCCGCATCACCCTCTTCACATTCCAAAGCAATCTTCCGGCTCCCATGCACTGTGATGTCCCCCTTATGACCCGGCATCTTGAGTTGCAGATAAACATAACAAGGCCTTGCCATGAACTTAGCATAAGCCGGCCGTCCGAACAGGGCATGATATGGACTCTTGATTTTCACAACTTCAAAAGTCAACACCTCTGAGCTCGAATCATGATCATCTCCAAAAGCAACCTCCAAAGCTATATTGCCAACTGGGTATGCCGATTTACCAGGCACCACACCATGAAACACAGTGTTCGACGGTTTAAGATTCTAATCTGTTAACCCCATGCGACGGAAGGTTTCATAGTAAAGGATATTGATACTGATTCCTCCATCCATAAGCACCTTTGTAAACTTATACCCCCAACCTCAGGTGCCACCACCGAGGCCAGATGACCCGGATTGTCAACCCGGGGTGGATGATCCTCTCGACTCCACAAGATGGGCTGTTCAGACCAGCGCAGATAACGAGGTACCGCCGGTTCAACGGAGTTCACGTCCCTTTTATGAAGCTTCTGATTGTGCTTACATAAGCTAGTGGTGAAGACATGGTACTGCCCACTATTCAACTGCTTCGGATTGCTCTAATAACCCGATTGTTGCTACTGTTGATTCCCCTGATGGTTGTAAACTCCCTGGTTGCCCTGACTGCCTTGATTGCCATGTTCGGTTCGGTTGCCTTGGAATCCTGAACCGGAGCTGCCACCTCCATAACCCGGCCCATGGAAACCGCCTCCTGAACCGTCGGGCGGTCCATTGTCGTATTGAAAGAGATTTGAGTTTTTGAACTCCCCCATAATGAAGCAATCCTTCCAAAGATGCGTAGCTGGCCTCTCTTTGATCTGTGCTTTGGGCATGGCTGATTTAACTGGTGCTCCAGATTGGGGCCTAACCCTCCACCCCGCTGGGGCGGTTTACCCTTACGCCGCTGACCGTTATCCTGGGTGTTGGTGTTAGCTAGAAAGTCCAAGCTATTATCCGCCTTGCGTTTACCGTTGTTCCCATGACCTACCGGGTTATGCTGCTGCCCTTTGGTGCTGTCGCTCTTCTTTCCCTTTCATGTCTTGTCATCATCAGACTCGGGGTCCTTGGTACTATCGGAGTCGGCATACTTCACCAGAGCCGTCATAAGTGTCCCCATGTCATTAGAATGGCGTTTGAGCCGTCCCAACTTCAGCTTCAAAGGTGCAAACCGGCAATTTACTTCCAATGTTAAAACGGCTGTGTCAGCATGGTCTGATGAATGCAAAATCTCCGAAACCCGGCGCACCCAGCGGGTTGTTGATTCTCCTTCCTCCTGGACACAGGCAGCTAAATCCACGATTGACATGGGCTGCTTGCACGTATCCTTGAAATTCTGGATGAACCGGGCCCTTAACTCGGCCCACGATCCAATGGAGTTGGCTGGCAGTTTTTTCAACCATGTGCGAGCTGTTCCCTCCAACATCATGGTAAAGTATTTGGCACACGCCACCTCGTCCACATCCAACATCTCCATTGCCATCTCATAGCTTTCCACCCATGACTCGGGGGATAAATCGGGGTGTAATTTGGCACCTTGCTCGGGCCTTTGAAATCCTTAGGTAGCCATACATTGCGCAGTGCTGGGACGAGACATGGTACTCCCAAAGAACTGGAGGTAACACCTGGCTCCACCGACGTTGTTGGACGAACTAGAGTGAACTGACGAACCAGAGTGAGTTGACGAACTAGAGTGTCGTGTTGCGCCGCTAACTCGGCTTCTCGACGTGCCCTAGCGCGATCCACTACATCCTGAGCATTGCCACCGCCGCCCGCTGGGTTATGGCCATGGGGCGGATTACGATTCCGCGCGATGCTTGATACGGCCGGTTCATCGATATGCCTGATGTAGCTCCGGCTCGGGCGGGGAATAGAATGAATCCTTTCGTGGCTATATGAATAAGCCTGCTGCTGAGTCAAGGCCGTCTAAATGTGCTCCCTATCCCGTCGTGTCTCAACTGCTACTGGGGACTCGCCATCAATCGGGAGAACCGCCAATCGTGAAGCGGCATCAATGATGTTATCCAATGGGTTAGAATAATGACCCGGAGGCGTTCAGACGTGTCGTGATGGGACATCATTCTGACGAGGCTGAGGCGAAGGATCCATCGTGTGCGGCTGAACCGGTGCCCCGGTCCCAGGTGCCTCCGCCCGGTTTACCACCGGCTGGATGCTGGTGCCTGCTCCTGGCGTGTTAAAGAGATTTCTTGCCCCAAAAACTGGCGGAAGGTGCGACCGGTATCTTCTCCTCATGACATCATCTAACGCACTCTGATCCAACATAAGCCGGTAAGCCTGAGCCTCTAACTCGGCCCGCTCTGTAGCCATCCTGGTGTTCTCCGCCGCCAGGTCCGCTTTAGCCTGAGTTATCTGATCCTTCACCTTTGGAATCTTCGCGTTGTGCTGATCCCGGTTTGCCACGTCCACCTCTGCTGCCAGCAATGCTGCCAAAGCATCGAACAAATCGGACAAAATATAAGGCGCAGACGGCGTAGAGCCCCCTGCTCCCGCTGGTGTTGCTGCTGAACCGGAGTTCATTGCTGCGGCGGTAGAAGAGTGTTGTGCTGATTGTGTACTGGCCATGAAGACCGCAACCCGACTTGGCGGATCAAGGGGGTCCGAAATACTGTCGCCATCGGAACCACCACTAATCCGGCCATCCTGCAGCTGATACAGTGACTCGGTCTCTCCGGTTGAAGACTCGTCATTAGAATAGACAACGGTTTCGCCACCAGATACCGATCTATCCTCATATTCCGCTCCATGGATGACACCTACGAAGGCACGCTTTATGATGGGCTAAACCTGGGCAGATCTTGCATGCTGAGCCATCTCGATGATGTCGGTGCAGATGTTTGGCTCAGGGCCCGGTTCGCTGATCTTGCCGATGAAGACGTGAATTCCACCAAAGGGGACCTGGTACCCGTACTCAATTGAGTCGGCCTCGGGTCTCCATCCTGCACCGTCGATGTAGAGCTTGCCGCGACGACTTTTAGTCATCCAACCCACAACGTATCCCTTGAGTCCTTCGAAGTTGCCCTTCAAGAACTCGAAATCATCGTGCGATAGCCCCACGGTGGGCGCCAACTATCGTGGTTTTGTTACGGCAGATTTCCTCATGAAAGGACTTAGTCATTGCTACCTCTTGAGCACTGCGTTGGTTTTCCCCGAAGAGGAAGGGATGATGCACCAAAGTAGCGTAAGTATTTCCCTCAGTTTCTGAGAACCAAGGTATCAATCTAGTAGAAGGCTACGCGCGAGTCCCTCGTACCTGCACAAAGCAAATAAATCCTCGCAACCAACGCGAATAGGGGTTGGCAATCCCTATGCGGCCACTTACGAGAGTGAGATCTGATAGATATGATAAAGATAATATTTTTGGTATTTTTGTGATAAAGATGCAAAGTAAAATAAAGTCAAAGTAAAAAAGCAAAGGAAATAAGGAAGTAGTAGGAGATTAATATGATAAAGATAGACCCGGGGGGCACATGTTTCACTAGTGGCTTCTCTCGAGAGCATAAGTATTCTACGGTGGGTGAACAAATTACTATTAAGCAATTCACAGAATTGAGCATAGTTATGAGAATATCTAGGTATGATCATGTATATAGGGATCACGTCCGAGACAAGTAGACCGACTCCTGCCTGCATCTACTACTATTACTCCACTCATCGACCGCTATCCAGCATGCATCTAGAGTATTAAGTTAAAAACAGAGTAATGCCTTAAGCACGATGACATGATGTAGAGGGATAGACTCATGCAATATGATGAAAACCCCATCTTGTTATCCTCGATGGCAACAATACAATACGTGCCTTGCTGCCCCTACTGTCACTGGGAAAGGACACTGCAAGATTGAACCCAAAGCTAAGCACTTCTCCCATTGCAAGAAAGATCAATCTAGTAGGCCAAACCAAACTGATAATTCGAAGAGACTTGCAAAGATAACCAATCATACATAAAAGAATTCAGAGAAGATTCAAATATTGTTCATAGATAGACTTGAACATAAACCCACAATTCATCGGTCTCAACAAACACACCGCAAAAAGAAGATTACATCGAATAGTTCTCCACAAGAGAGGGGGAGAACATTGTATTGAGATCCAAAAAAAAAGAGAAGAAGCCATCTAGCTAATAACTATGGACCCGTAGGTCTGAGGTAAACTACTCACACTTCATCAAAGAGGCTATGGTGTTGATATAGAAGCCCTCCGTGATCGATGCCCCCTCCGGCGGAGCTCCGGAACAGGCCCCAAGATGGGATCTCGTGGATACAGAAAGTTGCGGCGGTGGAATTAGGTTTTTGGCTCCGTATCTGATCGTTTGGGGGTACGTAGGTATATATAGGAGGAAGGAGTACGTCGGTGGAGCAACAGGGGGCCCACGAGGGTGGAGGGTGCGCCTGGGGGGTAGGCGCGCCCCCCGACCTCGCGGCCTCCTCTTTTGTGTCTTGACGTAGGGTCCAAGTCTCCCGGGTCTTGTTTGTTGAGAAAATCACGTTCCCGAAGGTTTCATTCCATTTGGACTCCGTTTGATATTCCTTTTCTTCGAAACCCTAAAATAGGCAAAAAACAGCAATTCTGGGCTGGGCCTCCGGTTAATAGGTTAGTCCCAAAAATAATATAAAAGTGGATAATAAAGCCTAATAATGTCCAAAACAGTAGATAATATAGCATGGAGCAATCAAAAATTATAGATACGTTGGAGACGTATCAGTCATGGAGCCATCGCTACGAGTTAGCTTAAAGGGGTTTAAAGCAGACAAAGGACACAAGAGTTTATACTGGATTGGCCCCTTACGATGAAGGTAAAAGCCTACTCCAGTTGTGATGGAATTGCTAGGATTTCGATGACCAGGGAGCGAATCCGCTTTGCCTGGCTCTCGAGTTGTTGTGTGTTGTCCCTGAACCGCCGCTGGGTCACCCCTTTATATACATAGGTCAACGCCCGTCGGTTTACAGAATCCCGAGGCCGGATCATAAACGTGTCCGGCTCGGTCTCTATTCCTTCTATCTTACAATACAAGCTATATATCAATGTCGGTTTATGTCTACAGGCCTTAACCCACCTTTGGGCCTTGGGCCTTCATGAAGCGCCACCATCTTTGTCTTCATGGGCTTCAAATAAAGTAATCATCATGGGGATAATCCGGCCTCCCCTGGCCGGTTTATGTCCAGTAGTAATATCCCCAATATCAAGGGTGACCGACACATGGCATCCACCGTAACGGGACGCCGTTAAGCTATCGGGTCCGATTTTGGATGCAATAACCCCTTAACAGCCCGACCAATGGGAATTTTCCACGTGTAAAATTCTCATTGGCCGGAGGAAACACGTGTCGGCTCAACGTTCAGACAGATGTCATCACTCATTGGACAGGAGGCACCTATGATACATCGACACGTGGAACGGCCCAACAGAGGCCCATTCCGGTGAAAAGGCCGCCCCGTTTGACATTGTCAAAAGGTAAGGGGCCGGCTTGTAAAGCCCCGAGACCGATGTGCCAGGTGTCTTCCAGTTATTCGCTGTTGTTGCCTTGTCATTTCTTGCGTGTCATGCATTGCATATCATGTCATCATGTGCATTTCATTTGCATACATGTTCGTCTCATGCATCCGAGCATTTTCCCCGTTGTCCGTTTTGCATTCTGGCGCTCCTATGTCACCTTGTGTCCCTTTCTACCTCTTTTCGTGTGCGGGTGTTAAACGTTCTCGGATTGGACCGAGACTTGTCATGCGGCCTTGGTTTACTACCAGTAGACCGCCTGTCAAGTTTCGTGTCATTTGGACTTCGTTTGATACTCCAACGGTTAACCGAGCGACCGAAAAGGCCTCGTGTGTGTTGCAGCCCAACACCTCTCCAAAGTTGCCCAAAACCCACCTAAACCCCCTCCATCATCTCGGTCGTTCGATCACGATCGCGTGGCCGAAAACCGCACCTCATTTGGAGCTTCCTACCTCCTTCTACCTATATATATGTGATCCCCTACAAAAATTCGCGGACGAAACCCTACCCTAACCTTCCCCGCCGCCGCCGGACATTTCATCCCGTGCCAGCCGGACATGTCCGCTCGCCCGGCCACCTCACCCGGACCAATTCGAAGCCGCCACCTCAGCGTCGCCGCCGCCCGAGCCAACCGCAGGGCGCCACATCACCGCCGTCGGCATCCCACTTCGTCGCGCCACCCGGGGCCCAGATCCTGCCCGCCCCGGGCCGAACCGGGCCATGCTGGGCCCGCCCTCCGCCGCCGCTCGCCCGCGCCGCCTCGTCATTCTCACCGTCCGGCCGTGCTGCCCCACGCGCCGCCTCCGCCATCCGCCGCTTCGCCGGAGTACGCCGTCCGCCCGACGCCGCCGCTCCTCTGCCTCCGCGCCGAGCGCGCCGCCCGCCCGAGGTCGCCGCTCCTCCACCTCCGCGCCCGCGCCGCCCCGTTGCTCCGGCCATCGCCGCTCGCCGGTGGAGCTCCGGCAAACTCCGCGCTCGGAACCGGCCAGCCCGACCACGCCGACCCCGCGGGCGCGCCTCCTCGTCGCCGTTCCCCTCCGACCTCGTCATCCTCCGCTGTCCTCGAGCCTGCCGGCGTCCTCCCCATCTCTCTCCGGTCCCGGCTACGGCGAAGTCTCCGGCAAACTCCTCGATCCAGATCCAGATCCGTTTTCGAGGTTGACCCGAAATATTTTCCAAGTCCCTTTTCCATTATATTTTTCTAGCCCTCTTCATCGCATCATAACTCCGCACCCGTCGATTCGTTTTGGGCGTGTAGCATATCAAATTGTTTGTCTCGACGAGTGTATCATTTCATCTCAGTGAATCATTTTCATTTGAGCTCATCTTGATGCCTGAAATTCTGTTGGAAGAAGGCTATGTGATAATAGTTTCAGATCTGTTTCAGCAAATGCACTTTTGTCATTTTTTCCATGATTAATGTGTGCATGCTATGATCCTGAGCTCTACATGTGTTTTGAAGAATGCCATGCCATATTTACAGGGGTGTATGCCATGTATTTTTGTGATCTCTGTCGTGACTACCACAAGCATGCAAAGTGGCTTACTCAATGATGCTGATTCCAGGGACTTAGAATTTCACTAAGTCCTTGTCCTGTTATTGTTTTTATGCCATATGTTCATGTTGTTTCCTAGTGATCCGTGCCTCTTTTGAGGATGATCAGTAAGGATATTTTGTAGATATTGTGGTGCTCCATCCATCCATGTCCTTGTTTGCAATTATGCAGGACCCTAGCTTGAGTCAATCGAGCTCTACTTTTGCTATAAAGTGTCCCTGGCAGATTGTTAACATGCTTAGCAATTTTGCCGAGCTTGTTGTTGTTGATCCATGCATGCTATGTTGTCGTTATTGCCATTTCTAGCTTCTATGCCATGTCTATTTGCTGGGCGTATGCTTAGTTTTTCATGCAATTCCTCGTAGTGAGTGCATCGAGCTCGTAAACATGCCTACTTGATATCGGTTTTGCTATGCTCTAGTTTTTCACTAAGTCTGAATCTGTTTATGTTTTTGCTATGTTCACATGCTTGAAATTGTATTTTCTGATCCCTTTTAGCTTATGGTCAGTAAGGTACTTTTGTTATATGCTTAGAGTAGCTTCATTCCATGCCTTGCTTTGCCATGATATGTTCCTGTAGCTTGTAGTTATCGTGCTCTAAACATTGCTTCCTGATGATAAATTCCTGACATGCTGTTAATTTCACTAAGTCTGAAACCTGTTATCTTTTGCACTTTTGCCATGCTTGTTTGAACCTCCTATTGAGTGAATTATCCGTAGCTCATTGTTCATCTTTTATCAAGAATCATGAGTGGATCCCTGCCATGTATTTTGTTGTCATGTTGGAGTGTTGTAGCATGTTGTTCTTGATGCATTTAGGAGGCTACTTGCTGTTTATCGCAGACCGGTGCCATATTTGTTTTGCTTGCCATTTCCAAACCGTGCATCCGATTCCGGTGATCTTTATATCGATTTTGACCGAAATCAAATCCTCTTGCCAGTGGCACTCTTGGATTTCCAAGTTGAGGCCAGGTTCAATTATTCCTTTCCAAGTCATGCATATGCATCACATACCACATCTCGCATATCATGCCATGTTCATGTGTTGGTTGTTTACTATGTTGTGTGCTTCTTTCCGGTGTTGCTTCTTCAGGTTGGTTCCGATAACGTCACATTTGTGAGGACCCGTTCGACTACGTCTGTTTGTCTTCTTCATGGACTTGTTCTTCTTCCTTGCGGGATTTCAGGCAAGATGACCATACCCTCGAAATCTCTTCTATCTTTGCTTGCTAGTTGCTCGCTCTTTTGCTATGACTACGCTGCGATACCTACCACTTGCTTATCATGTCTCCCATATTGTTAAGCCAAGCCTCTAACCCACCTTGTTCTAGCAAACTGTTGTTTGGCTATGTTACCACTTTGCTCAGACCCTCTTATAGCGTTGTTAGTTGCAGGTGAAGATTGGAGTTTGTTCCTTGTTGGAACATGGATATTTTGTTGGGATATCACAATATCTCTTATTTAATTAATGCATCTATGTACTTGGTAAAGGGTGGAAGGCTCGGCCTTATGCCTGGTGTTTTGTTCCACTCTTGCCGCCCTAGTTTCCGTCATATCGGTGTTATGTTCCCGGATTTTGCGGTCCTTACACGGTTGGGTTATAATGGGAACCCCTTGATAGTTCGCCTTGAATAAAACTCCTCCAGCAAGGCCCAACATTGGTTTTACCATTCGCCACCTAGCCTCTTTTTCCCTTGGGTTAGGCCAGCCCAAGGGTCATCTTTATTTTAAACCCCCGGGCCAGTGCTTGTCTAAGTGTTGGTCCAAACTAGAGCCCCTTGCAGCGCCACCTCGGGGAAACTCGAGGGCTGGTTTTAGTTGTACAGATTGCTTATCCGGTGTGCCCTGAGAATGAGATATGTGCAGCTCCTATCGGGATGTCGGCGCATCGGGCGGTCTTGCTGGACTTGTTTTACCATTGTCGAGGATGTCTTGTAACCGGGATGCCGAGTCTAATCGGATTGTCTTGGGAGAAGGAATATCCTTTGTTGGCCGTGAGAGCTTGTGATGGGCTAAGTTGGGACACCCCTGCAGGTTTTTGAACTTTTGAAAGACGTGCCCGTGGTTATGGGCAAATGGGAATTTGTTAATGTCCAGTTGTAGAAAACCTAAAGTTGATCTTAACTAAATACATCAACCGTGTGTGTAGCCATGATGGTCTCTTCCTGGCGGGGTCCGGGAAGTGAACACGGTCTTGGAGTTATGCTTGACGTAGGTTGTTCTAGGATCACTTCTTGATCATAGTTCATCGACCGTGCCTTTGCCTTCTCTTCTCGCTCTCTTTTGCGTATGCTAGCCACTATATATGCTAGTCGCTTGCTGCAGCTCCACCTCGTACCTTTTACCTACCTATAAGCGTAAATAGTCTTGATCGCGAGGGTGTGAGATTGTTGAGTCCCCGTGACTCACAGATACTTCCACAACCAACTTGCAGGTGTCGTTGAACCGTGCAGGTTACGCAACCAAGCTCAAGGAGGAGCTCGATGAAGATTGTGTTCGCTATGTTGTTCCGTTTCCAGTTGATCAGTACTGGGGCCCAGTTGGGACGATCGGGGTTCTGTGTAGCATTTGGGGTAGTCTTCTTTTATTTTGGTTCCGTAGTTGGGCCTTGATTGTATCTGTATGATGTAATGCTTTATTCATGTATTGTGTGAAGTGGCGATTGTAAGCCAACTATGTATCTCTTTCCCTTATGTATTACATGGGTTGTGTGAAGATTACCTCACTTGCGACATTGCTTTCAATGCGGTTATGCCTCTAAGTCGTGCTTCGACACGTGGGAGATATAGCCGCATCGAGGGCGTTACACGGCCCACGGAAAGCCTGTTAACGGCCTATTCGTATATAGCCCATTTTTCACCCACTTACAACTGGCCCGTTTTGGCCTATCGGAATTAAGCCCAGTAGCTTCATCTGGGCCGTCCAATATGATTCTAGCCTGTTGCAACTTCCGGCCCGTGTATGGCCCATGATGTCTTTCAGCCCATGTGAGGCCCTTTGTAACTCTCGGCCCATTAAAGGCCCGAGATGAAACTGGCCCATAATGAACAGTGTATCACTTTATACCCATTAATGACCCATTATTCCGTCGGCCGTTTCCAGCCTGTGTTAACTTTCGGCCTTCTAAGGGCCCATTTATTCTTGGGCTCATTTCTAGAATTTGGTTAGATACGGTTCGTTACTGGCATGTTCCGTTTGTGGGCCAAATACAGCCCGTGGTTCCATTCGGCCCGTTTGTGGCCCGTTAACCCGTTGGGTTGTTTTCATAGCGTTATCAAATACGGCCTATTAACGGGCCATTATGGTCCATGAATAGTACGACCCATGTTTGGCGAAATGATTATACGCCCCGTAGAAGGCCATGGATCCTACGGCCCGTAGAAGACCAATGGATCAGACGCCCCGTAGAAGGCCAATGGATCATACGACCCGTAGAAAGTCCATGGATCCTACGGCCCATAAAAGGCCCATGGATCCTACGGCCCGTAGAAGGCCCACGGATCGTACGGCCCGCAGGAGGCCCATGGTTACAATAGTCCGTGTGTTGCCATGATTATTGTGGCCTAGTTACCAAAACTAGGTTATTGTGGCCACTAAAAAATACGGAAAAAGAACTGTAGTGACTACAAACAAACAACTAAACAACATAATAAGGAAATAAAGAAGCAAGCTGCTAACGCTAGCCTATTACAGCTATTACACATATTACATCCACTGGGCATCAAAGTTCGCCACCAGTGCAAATATAGGGAACAAAGCAGCATATTACATACACTGGCCATCAAAATTGGCCACCAGTGCAAATAAACGCAGCAGCAAAACAAGTCCATAACTGAAACAACTTCAGAAGAGCTCAAGAAACGTTATCCTGGGTATCCACCATGCTGACAATAAGCTTAGCAAGCTTATTAGCTTTGTCCTATTTGGCGCTAAAATCCTCCAGCACTTGCTGTTGCACCAGAAAGTATGCATGTGAATGCTCCAGGGACTTCCGCAGTCCTTCCGCTTCTTGTCGCAGCATAGCTGATCGATGTCTTTCAGCTTGTAGTTGAGACTCAAGAAACCGAACTGATTCAGACAGTGAGTTTGAATAGCTTGTGCAAGCGGAAGTGGCCAGTAACTCGAATAGGAAACCAAGACATGACTTTGGGGTTGCCTCACTGTCTTTAAGATAGTTTTCCTTGGCTGTTTTATCAGCTTTGTTGGAGACCAACAAGGATGTCTCACGATCCTGAACCTTATCTGCATTACTTCCTTTATCATTGCTTAATAAGGCACTCTTCCCCAATATTCTGTCAGCATTCTAAAAGAAGAAACAAGTAGACACATAACATGTTTAGCATGTACTAGTATATGAAACTCACTTCGGTGAACCAGTTCATTAGTAAGGTGGACAAGATTAAACTACCAAGTCTTCTATTGCCAAGCAGTACATTATAAAAGCATCAAACAAACATATATCTATGTCCTATGGTCACTGCATTGTCTTGCAAAAAATGGAGACACGGTTCAAATCATATCAGTTCAAGAGAAGGCAGCACTGAAAGAATACAAAGCGTGGGAAACTAAACGACAACAAGATTTTAGGTGGGTACCACAGGTCTACATGTACAACAACACTATTGGCCCTGTTATGATGCTAGTAATGTGCATGATATGAGAAGTCAACTGTATACATGATTGAAATTGAAATCAATAGAGCTATTTATAAGAGCAAACCTGTTAAAGAAACATGCGTAAACATACTTGTTGTGCCATTGGATAGTTCAATTTAAAAATAAGATTGTATGAGTAAATACAGTGATACAAGAGCAAAGCAGTATGCATAATAGCAATGGAATCTTAAATGGGAACAGTTGTTCTTCAGGTTTAAGCACTTGTTCTACATGAACAGAGTACATTAAGACGCAAGCATATAGTACTTAAAATAAAATGAGCTCATAGACTTTACCATATTCTTGGTTCGAAACCAGTAAAGAACAAAGTGTTCCTAGTCATCGTCCAATAAATGTGTCTTAGGAGAACGTAAGGGAATTTGATGAGTTTCTTTGCCAGTGAAGTACATTTTCTTCAGGTAATTCTGATACTGCCACCAAGCATTCTTGAAGATAGGAGAGGTATTAGTCCGATACTACTCATAGATTCATCAAAATAAGCAAACAACACGATGAAAACAGAATCTGTCAAAAACAGAACAGTCTGTAGTAAACTGTATCATTCGAATACTTCTGTCACTCCAAAAATTCTGAAATAAATTGGTGTACCTGAGGAATTTTTCTATTAATCATCTGCAAAAAGAATCAACCTAATCTCACTCTCCAGTCAAAAATGGCAGCTAATCTCGTGAGCAGAAAAGTTTCTGTTTTTTACAGGAAGATCACAAAGACTTCACCCAAGTCTTCCCAAAGGTTCTACTTGGCACAAACACTAATTAAAACATAAACGACATCTAAACAGAGGTTATTTATTACTAAACAGCAGCAAAAAGAAAGGAACAAAAATAAAATTGGGTTACCTCCCAACAAGCGCTATCGTTTAACGCCCCTAGCTAGGCATGATGAAGTCCATGATGCTCACATAAAAGATAAGAATTGTAACATAAAGAGAGCATCATGTGTCGGTGTTCTAGGAACGGGGGTCCCCAGACTTGCCTGCCTGCGGCCTGCGGTGTGGCTCAAAAGGGGGCCCAGCACGGCCCATCTTCATCAACACAGACCCAAGACCCTCGCGAGGGGCCAAGCCTCGCGGGGCGGACGACACGGAGCTTCCTCAGGCACGGCCTCACCAGGCTGGCTCGCGAGGAGGCGGAGAGATCAAGGCGGGGTGCCTCACGAGGTGCCCGTGACGCAAGCCATGACGACCAAGGGCGTCAGGCGGGCGCCAGCCCGCGCAGTGTCCTCCTTTCCCCTTTGGTGCAAAGGGGGCAAGCGCAGCCGCGGGGTACCGAGGCATCATGGAAAGGTTGCCATTTCAGTGCAACAAGACCAAGACCAGGAGGACTGCAAGATGGAGGTCATCGTGGAGCCCAAGACGGCGTCACCACCAGAGCTTTGTGCAGGCAAGGACAAACTTTAGTCAGGATAAGTGTACCAGATGTTCCCCTTCAAAATGGCCAATTGTTGGCGCCCTTCCCGCTCAATATTTCGGAAGAGGCCCAGGGCCATTGCCTATAAATAGGATCAGCCACCCATAGGGAGGGGGTTCGAGATCGAGCATCGAGGATCAAGGATCGGATCGAAATCAGAGAGAGAGAAGGGTGACTGAACTCCTCCTAGCAGTTCGTCCCCCCCAGCAAAGAACAGACCCTCGTGAGGCTGTTCTTCCTTGTATTGTTCGTCATCATCAGCCCAAGAGGCAATCCACCACACCACACACTTGAGTAGGGTATTACACCACAACGATGGCCCGAACCAGTATAAATCCTGTGTTTCTTGTGTTGTTCTTTCCTTAGCCTAGATCTTAGCGAGGCGGAGGGGTGCAGGTAGGTAGGAGGCGAAATCTCCGTGCGCACCCCAGTGTTCGAACCTCAAGGGTCTGCCAGAACCCGAAATCCGACATTTGGCGCGCCAGGTAGGGCTGCGCCGGAATCCACCTTCTACCGCTTCATGCCCCGTCGCGTCGTCATCACCATGTCCGGCGACTAGGCGGGCAACCCAGATCCATGGGCGGCGAGGCCCGCCCGCGCAGAGCCGCTCACCTTGGGCGACCCCGTGCCCCAGGCAGCTCGCGGTCCGCAGGGCGCTGCGGGCCGCGGGCGACGCGGACAGGCTTCGACAGCTCTCACACCGCGGCTGGCGCGGTCGGCAGCAAGGGCCTCCAATCACGCCGCGACCACGACACCGTACACCCGCCGGGAGGAGGCGAACTCGAGGGCCGCGCTCACGGTGGCCCGAGAGCTGCTGTAGTGCAGGCTGCTGGAGGGCGGCCGCGACGTGCTGCTGGAGTGGGTGGCAGAGCTCCTGGGCTTCGCCGCCTCGGGGGCTCACCCCTTCTGCACCCAGCTCCCATCTCAAGCCCAGGGCGGCCCGCGCGGGGGCTCCGCGCGCGCCTGGGGGCTCCAAGGCTACTCCAACGCCAGCGAAGCTGTCAGCACCGGACCGGCGGCGGCGCTGCCCCCGCTCCCGGTCCGCGAAGAAGAAGGACTCGACGCGACCCGCGGCCCCAGTGGACAGCCGTGCTGCCACCCCACGGTGGGCGCGTCAGGCAGGACCGCGTGGCACGCGGAGCAATACGGCGTGGCCTTCGGGATGACGGCGCCAGAAGAATACGTGCCCCCCATGATGGACCAAGGACACCCTCACGAGGGCGAACAAGGCTCGCTCCTCAGCCCAAGCTGGGGGGACAAGGCGCCAGAAGCTGAGCCTTTCTAGGAGCCCCGGGACGGTCCCACTGGCCGCGCTGGAGGCAACGATTATCGGGTACCGCTAATACCTCAGGAGAAGGCATACGCTAATCATGGATCGCAGGAGGTGCAGGTCGCCACAGCAAGCAGCTGCCCCACTCCCACCGTCTCCTGCCCCTCGGGAGGAGGGCGCAGGGGGCTGCAGGAGAGGGGTCGAGATCCGACATCACCACCGCGGTGTTCGGAGCAAGGTGTTCTCAGGAGGTAGGCCCTCTGCTGGGGAGGTGCCTCAGGGCCTGCCCCTGGCGGAGGACCCGTGGTCGTCGGGGGAACCGCTAGCGACCGCTCTACCCCATCGGCGGCATCTTGGTTTCCGGTCGTCGTTGATGGCACTAGAGTGTGGCGCAAGGCGGGGCCCTCGTCTGGCGATATCAAGCAAGGCCGCTACCTGTGAAGAGGGCCCAGTGCCTGTGAAGCTCGCCGCCCCATGACACTCTCACGTAATAATGAGTGGGGCTGTACACGCCCTGGAGTCTCAGGGGTGCCGGCCTCAGGCCCTGGGGCTCGCTCCCACGCCCAGTGGCAGCACTTAGCTCCGCGCTGGTGAGAAGACATCCAAGACTAGATTAGGTGCCGGACGCGGCCTTTTCTCTGCTTTCGTTGCTTTTCCCTTTGGTTGTCGCTTTCCCCCGCTGGATTCAAGTTGGATTCGAATTTGAGATTTGCGTGTGTTCGGGGAAGGGGTGCTTAGTCTCGTTCGAGCAATTCCTCGCGTTTTGGTTACCACTTTGCCTCAGCTGCCTCCCCTCGTGAGCCCCTCGCGAGCTGGGTCAGGCCTAGCTTGTGCGCGGCCCAGACTACCGCCGCCGCGTCCTCTCAGGAGGGTGTTTTACTGCAGGTCCTACAGATTCAATCAGGGAACACTCGGGACACCACAGCCTCCCATAGGCTACCTCAGGGCCAGCACGGGACAAAGGTAAACTAGCCGACCGGCGCATCGCTTAAGCCAACCACTTGGTGCGGGCGCATGGGCAATGTAGCATCTACTAATACGATGAACACAAGTTTTACATGAGGGGCTCACCCTCCAAAATGCTCTCACAGCCATCAGGCCAAAACCTGAATTCTATTCATGCAGGGTAAGGAAGCAGGAACGATGCACAATCAGTCGGATAAATCCCCCAATGCGTCCTCAGGAGCACCACCCGAGCCGTTGCTGGCGTCGCTGAACTCGCCATCGATGTCCGCGTCGCCGCCAACGGCGTCAGGGCCGTTCACCACACCGCCCTCGTCGGCAGCCACGATCACGCCGTCGTTGTCTGAAGCGAAGGCCCTGATAAGAGCATCCACATTGTGTTCCACCCAGTATGCCAGGTCCTCTCGGATGGCCTGGGGGACTGGGGCGATGGCGGCGTCGAAATCAAAGTGGGGATCCATGTTCCGGAGATGGCTGAAGACGCGAGAAAAGGCGCGCCCGAGCAGGGCGCGGCTCCTCTCCTCCACCAACCTATTAGCCCTGACCGACCGCGCCTCCAGCTGCGTCACCACGTCGGTGAAGAACTGAAGATTGCCGACGTAGTTGACTGCGTGCGGCTCGCCAACAGCTGCCTCACAGATGTTGCCCAAGGCTGTGTTGGCTCTCTCCCGGAGCGTGGTGAGCATGGGGCCGTGCTCATGCTCCAGGATCCGCCGCTGACGTATCTCATCCGCATTCTGGCGCGCGACGACCTCAGCCTCCACCACCCGCTGGGAAGAAGGAGCACCTCGGCCTGGGAGGTGGTTAACTCACCTTGCGCCACCTCAAGGGCGGCCGGAAAGCATCGGCCCGCCGCGTCGCCTCCTCCAGCTTGGCCCTCAAGGCAGCAGTCCTGCCTTCAGCCTCGGCCTGAATCAACCCCAGCTTCTCCTCGAACTCGTGCTCGAGGTTCAAACGCGCCATCGCCACCCGACGTCCGACCTCCTCCAGGACACGGGCTTCTTGTGCAGCGACATCATCCTCCGCCTGCGTCACCAAGCGCTCCCTCGTCTCTAGACTCTCGTACTCGCGGGTACGTTCGGCGGCTTCCAGCGTCAGCGCCTCCTCACGCTTCTGGAGCTCTGCTGAGTCGCCAGAGGCCACCTTCATCGACGCGAGGGCTGCCTCGCGCAGCTCCACCCGCTCCTCCAATGAGTGGCACCAGGCCAGGAGCTCCCGAGCCCGCTCCTCCGCCGCCTTTCGCCGCCGGTCAGCTTCCCGGGCCTCCTCAGCGGCCCAAGATCGGGCCTCCCGAGAGTCCACCAGCGACGCCTTGGCCTCTGCGTCGTCAAGATCGCGCTGACGGTGCGCAAGGGCGATGGCACCCTCCAGCTCGCGCCTCTCTACAGCCAGGCGCAGGCCCTCGGCCTCAAGGCGCGCGTCTTCATCAGCAAGCTCCTCACCAAGTAGGCTCACCGCGTCAGCCGCCCTTCGAAGGATTCCTTGGCGAAGAGCGCGACGCTCCCGGGCGCGCTCGAGCATGTCTTCCACACCATCATCTGCCCCGAGCAAGCGTCGGGGGCCATGAATCAGCACCCCCCCTCGGGGCAGGGGGCTGGGGGCTGGCACCCTCGCGACGGCCGGGCACGCCCCGCCAGAAGCCCGGCCTGGAGCCAGCCCGTCCCCAGATGAAGAGCGCGGGGAGCGCCTCAGCCAATCGCAGTCCACGACCAGGCGAGAAGCCCACGGCAGGCTGGCTATGCCACGAGAAGGCCCGCGAAGGAGGATCGCGAGGTGCGTAGGGCCACGATGCGCCTCGGGATGGTTCGCCTCTCCGATCGCCCTCACCACAAGGGCTTTGCTGCTCGGAGCGCTTGAGGACGGTGGAGGGGGCGAAGCCAAGGGGGACGGCACCTCAGCCGGCTCCACGAGCTCGGCTGGAAGGGACCTGCGGAGCAAGGATCAGTAAAAGCAACAGAAGGATCAGGAGCCGGGAAAGGAGAAGGCTTACTCATCAGTGGCGAAGTACTTCCTACGCTTCAGCAGGCGACAAGGGTAATCGTCGCCCAGAGCCTCCCTTCTCTTCCAGAGGGCCTCAAAGTCCACGCGGAAGCGGCCCAAGAGTTGAGCGCAGGGATCAACCTGCGACGAAGACGGAGTGTCAAGGCGATCTGCGTCAGGGGCGCCTGCCTGATGCGCGCTGCCAATCGCCTCACCAAGAGAAGCAGCTAGAGCCTCAGGGGCCTCAATCGCAGGTGCTGAGGGCAGCTGCTTGTCAACCTCAGCCTCAGCGGCACGGGCCCCAAGAGCTGCTCCCTCATGAGCATCACCCGGCGTTGTCACCCCGCCAGGAGCCCCCTCGGCCTCTGGCGCCTCATGCCTCCCTGCTCTGCCATTTGAGGAAGAGTCGCCTTGGCCGACTGGAAGGGCAGTCACCATCACTGGGTTATCGCGAGGCCCCTGGAGGCCGGTGGGGCACGGCCCCCACTCATCAAAGATAGGCATCTGATTCCCAAAATCGCCCCTGCTCTGGCAGAGGTACAGCAAGGCCCCTCCCTGCTGGATGCTGCCAGGGTTGTGGTCCCCAGTCAGGGTAAAGAGCGCTGTCCTCAGCACTTCAGGCATTAGGTCCTCTTCCTGGAGCCTGATACGATCATCGCGCCCGCTGAAGGCCCACATCCGGCGGGAGTGGCGTTGGAGAGGAGCAACGCGGCGTAGCAGGAACTCCTTCACCACCTTGGACGCTATCATGCCAAGCGACCTCAAGAACGCGAAGCGGTGCTAGACGAAGACGAGCCGGGGGCTCTCAAGCGTCTCCTAGCCCCAGCCCGAATTGGGGACAGTAGGCGAAGTTGGCTCCGATAGCAGGGGGCTGGGCACCCCTGCATCCACATATAGCCACCGCTCGCGGAACCAAGCCGCGGGCAGAGGGAGCTTGAAGTCAATCCTAGAGGCCGCTATCTCAGACACGGCAATGAAGCTCACGCACGCCCAACATTGGGTAGGGTCGACAAGGCGCAGCGAGAAGAAGTGGCGCAGCAAGGCAACCGAAGGAAGGATGCCCATCATAGCCTCACAAACAAAGGCGAAGACCGAAAGGAGGGTGATGGATTCAGGACCCAGATGCATCATGTGGATCTGATAGTGGGAAAGCACGACATTAAAGAAATCAGAAAAGGGAGGAACCAGACCCGCCCACAGGGCGTCGGCAAAATACGGGACCTCGGTGACTATCCTGTCGATGGAGAAGTGGGACGCGGGCCAGGCTGTCATCCTCCCGCATTCGTTGAAGATAGTGGCCAGAGCCGAGCTGACCTTGCCCAAGCCCTCGGCGGGGGCCGCCAACGGCGGCAGGCAAGGTGGAGGCACGGGTTTCTTCCCTCTTCCCTTCTTCGTCGGAGCCATGGCGATGGGAAGGGGGGGGAGGTTCGAGATTGGTTTGAAAACAGAAGCTGGAGTTCCAGTGGAGGAAGGGCAGAGGGCGCTTGAGCAATAGAAAGGGGAGCGGCTGTGTACGACTACGAGTCCGCCTAGCATGGCGCAAAACAAGGGGGGCATGGGGGAATAGTGCCGCCCACGTCCAATCGACCGCCACGCGACGCCCAAGGCCGCAGGCTGTTAGGCCCCACGGCGCTTCGCTCTTGCCCTTCCGCCTCCCTGCACGGCCAAGTCCGGGCGCGCCTTGGGCCCGGGGGCTACTGTCGGTGTTCTAGGAACGGGGGTCCCCAGACTTGCCTGCCTGCGGCGTGGCTCAAAAGGGGGCCCAGCACGGCCCATCTTCATCAACACAGACCCAAGACCCTCACGAGGGGCCAAGCCTCGCGGGGCGGACGACACGGAGCTTCCTCAGGCACGGCCTCACTAGGCTGGCTCGCGAGGAGGCGGAGAGATCAAGGCGGGGTACCTCACGAGGTGCCCGTGACGCAAGCCATGACGACCAAGGGCGCCAGGCGGGCGCGAGCCCGCGCAGTGTCCTCCTTTCCCCTTTGGTGCAAAGGGGGCAAGCGCAGCCGCGGGGTACCGAGGCATCAGGCAAAGGTTGCCATTTCGGTGCAACAAGACCAAGACCAGGAGGACTACAAGACGGAGGTCATCGTGGAGCCCAAGACGGTGTCACCACCAGAGCTTTGTGCAGGCGAGGACCAACTTTAGTTAGGATAAGTGTACCAGATGTTCCCCTTCAAAAAGGCCAATTGTTGGCGCCCTTCCCGCTCAATATTTGGGAAGAGGCCCAGGGCCATTGCCTATAAATAGGACCAGCCACCCACAGGGAGGGGGGTTCGAGATCGAGCATCCAGGATCAAGGATCGGATCGAAATCAGAGAGAGAAGGGTGACTGAACTCCTCCTAGCAGTTCGTCCCCCCAGCAAAGAACAGACCCTCGCGAGGCTGTTCTTCCTTGTATTGTTCGTCATCATCAGCCCAAGAGGCAATCCACCACACCACACACTGGAGTAGGGTATTACACCAAAACGGTGGCCCGAACTAGTATAAATCATGTGTTTCTTGTGCTGTTCTTTCCTTAGCCTAGATCTTAGCGAGGCGGAGGGGTGCAGGTAGGTAGGAGGCGAAATCTCCGCGCGCACCCCAGTGTTCGAACCTCAAGGGTCTGTCGGAACCCGAAATCCGACATCATGAAGAATATAACTAGCGCATTTAAGCCTAACCCACTTCCTATGCATATGGATTTTGTGAGCAAACAATTTATGGGAACAAGAATCAACTTGCATAGGAAGGTAAAGCAAGCAAAACTTCAAAACTTTAAGCACATAGAAAGGAAACTTGATATTATTGCAATTCCTACAAGCATATATTCCTCCCTCATAATAATTTTTAGTAGCATCGTGAATGAATTCATAATACAAGCATAGAAGTTTTTTTACTCTCCACATTAGCAAATTTCCTCTCATGAATAGTAGTGGGAGCAAACTCAACAAAATAACTATCATGTGAGGCATAATCCAATTGAAAATTAAAATCATGATGACAAGTTTCATGGTTATTGTTGGTGTCAAAACCGGCGGATCTCGGGTAGGGGGTCCCGAACTGTGCGTCTAGGCGTATGGTAACAGGAGACAAGGGACAAGGGACACAATATTTTTACCCAGGTTCGGGCCCTCTCGATGGAGGTAAAACCCTACTCCTGCTTGATTAATATTAATGATATGGGTAGTACAAGAGTAGATCTACCACGAGATCAAAGAGGCTAAACCCTAGAAGCTAGCCTGTGGTATGATTGTTGTCCGTCCTATGGACTAAAACCCTCTGGTTTATATAGACACCGTAGAGGGCTAGGGTTACACAGACTTGGTTACAATGGGAGCAGATCTACATATCCGTATTGCCAAGCTTGCCTTCCACGCCAAGGAAAGTCCCATCCGGACATGGGACGAAGTCTTCAATCTTGTATCTTAATAGTCCGAGAGTCCGGTCAAAGGTTATAATCCAGCTATCCGGACACCCCCTAATCTAGGACTCCCTCAGTAGCCCCTGAACCAGGCTTCAATGACGACGAGTCCGGCGCGCAGATTGTCTTCGGCATTGCAAGGCATGTTCCTCCTCCGAATACTTCATAGAAGATTTTGAACACAAGGATAGTGTCCGGCTCTGCAAAATAAGTTCCACATACTGTTGTAGAGAGAATAATATTTACACAAATCTAATCTGCTGACGTATTCTGTAGCATGTCATCACGCCACAGCCAAGCCTTTATTTGAACCGTTTTTAGTGTCCCACCTCAGCGCGTTTTGCGAGGCAGTTTCCTTGGCACATCTTGTCGAAGCAGAGATCGTGTCCCCTTATCCCGGGATTCTCATCAATACGGGCATGGGTAACCCAACCGCGCCATTGATTACGGCGCTTGGGAGATAAGCAGGTTTTACCAGGCTGGTGGGGACGCATAGTTTCGTCCGCCCATATAAGGGGACAAGGATCCGCCTTTCCATCCACGCCTTCTTCCTCCTTTGCTCATCCATTTTCGCGCACTCAAGCTCCAGCGCCCAAGTCCTCATTCCCCACCTCAACCTTCTCCAGCCATGTCCGGAGTAGGAGGAAGTGGATGGTCTCCTCCGTTATGGAGGGACACATCAAGAAGCTGAGGAAAGCCGGATACTTGTCTGACGACATTGTGCACCGACTCCCAGACAAGGGGCAGTTCATCCCCACCCCCAGGCCCCATGAAAGGGTGGTGTTCCTCACCCATTTCCTCCGCGGACTAGGCTTCCCTCTCCACCCATTTGTCTGGGGACTCATGTTCTACTACGGCCTGGACTTCCACGATCTGGCCCCGAACTTCATCCTCAACATCTCGGCGTTCATCATCGTGTGTGAGGCTTTCCTCTGCATCCAGCCCCACTTCGGCCTATGGCTCAAGACCTTCAATGTCAAGCCGAAGGTAGTGGGCGGCCGCCAGGCGGAGTGCAGAGGCGCCATGGTGGGCAAGATGCCCAACGTCCTATGGCTCGAGGGCTCCTTCGTGGAGACCATAAAGGGGTGGCAATCGGGGTGGTTCTACATCATCGAGCCGCGTGACCCTGAATGGGTCGCAGCCCCCGAGTTCCGATCCAGAATCCCTACACGGCTCACCTCCTCGAAAGAGAAGGGCCTGCCGTGGGGTAAAAAGGAGAGCTGACCGGACTCCAAACATGCATCCAAAACCTGGTGAGCAAGAAGCTCAAACTTGTTAACATAGTCCAGGTCATGCTCATCCGCCGGATCCTCCCGTGCCAACAACGGGATTTCGGCTTGTGGGAGTTCAACCCGGCCCAGCACCGAACTCTGAGAAGGCTCTTCGACACAACGTACGAAGACGCCTGGAAGGTTCTATTTAAGGGCGCCGAGGCTCCCGCATCCGCTACCGAGGATCGCGGATTCAACACGCAGCGTCAAGCCAACGCGGTAAGCTGTGTTTACCTCTTACAGGATATTTGTCTTTCATAGTTTGACTCTATGCGGGATCTAAGCCCCCATGCCTTTGACAGGACTGCCAGAGGACGGCCGAACAGATCAACTGTCCGGCTCCATTGCCAGAAAACCCAGCGGATGCCCGCTTGGTGGAGCTGCTGGTTCCGGCACCTAACGTGGTGCCGGAGAAGAAGGCCAAGAAGAAGGCCACGGGAACCCGGAAGAGTTCCCGACGCCTGGTGGAGTCGGACTCATCGTCTGATGACTCCGAGGCGCACTTCTCCCACGAAGACGAGGAGGAGGAAAGAGAGGTTTCTTCTCCAGCAGGGGGAGGAAAGAAAAGGAAGGCCGCCCCAACTGGGGAGGCCGGAGGGTCCAAGAAAGGGAGGACCCTCCCTACAGACTACTCCACCAACGCCGACGACGGCGAAGAGGAGTGGCCGCTCAGGGCCAAGCCCCGGGCAAAATCGTAAGTATTCGGATACCTGAGTGACTCATGGCGTTCCTTTATTGCACAGCTTCTCCTGACGCCGAATATAATTATGCAGTCCGCCCAGAGCCCAGTTCAACATGTCGTCGAGCGGCTCCCTGGATACGTCGGATGTGAATAGTTTTTCACTTCCGACCGCTACCTCCCCCCGCCCTACGGACGACGCCGAGGTGTTGTCCCAAAAGGTTCCAAGCTAGGAGGAGGTGGTCCAGGAGGCGCCGCAAGGCGACCTCCCGGACTCCAGGCGCAAAGGAGAAAAAAACCCCAAGGGCTCCAAGTCCGGCCCTGGGCCGGACACCGCACCGGAACCTTCAATGGTTCCGGAGTCCGGCAAGCGGCCCCCTAGTAAGAAGGGCAAGCCCACGATGCCGGTGACCTCCGTCCAACCGGAGGCACCGGATAATTTGCTGCAGGTGCTTAACGGCGCCTCCATCAACGAGTGGCACCACACTATTATGAGTGCGGTGATCCAGAAGGTTCAGTCCGCCAAAAGTGGGATGACTGAAGCCTGTGCCAGCCTGCTAACAGGCTTTGAGGTATGTGAAAAATATGTGAAAATATTACCGCATAGACAGTAGCCCCTGATGCTCTGTTTGGCGTTCGGAAAGAAAAGCCGAATAGAGGATCTAACAACATTCGCAGGAGTCTGACATAATTAAGTCAATATGCGTATGCAGGCTTCGCTGCTGGCCTTTGCCGCACTGACTGCGGAGGTGGATGCGCTGAAGCAGAGCCTCGAGCGGTCCGAGCAAGAGCTCGGCCTTGCTAAAAAGGAGCTCGAGGAAAAAGAAGGTAAGTAATACCTCGTGGAGTATATTTAAAAAGATGCCGTTGCAAAAAATGACAGGATTGCTATTGGTGTCCTAGGGGCCACAACTGAGGTGGCGACCCTTAAGCAAGCGCTTTCCGAGGCCGAAAGGAAGGCGGCCACGGAGCGCACCGAGCGGGAGAAACATGAGGCGCGGGTTGGCGAGGTGCAGCAAGAGCTCCAGGCTCTCATGAAAAAACATGAGAGTTTGGAGCATGACTCAAAGACGCGAGAGTCCGAGCTCGCGGCGGCCCTTGAAAGCGCCAAGTCTGCCAAGACCGAAGCCCAGAAAGCCCTCCAGGAAGTTGAGGCGATGAAGAAGATAGCGGCGGGTATGGCATTCTTTATGCAAAGCAAGCACGTGAAAGTGAATTACTTGTTACTTACCCGAATCCGGAGCTCTCCGGGAGCATTCGCAAATTTGCCCCGTAGCGTGTCAGATGTCACCGCCTTCTACCGGGCTGAGGAGGGCAGCTCGACGGAGAAGGTGTTCTGGTCTCGGTATGCTGAGACCGGACACTCAGTGCCCTTGAGCGACCAGCTGAAGCAACTGATCAAGCTCCATAAGGTGGCCGAATAGGCCATGAAGGGCCTTATAGTTCGGCTGTGGCCTGGAGAGGCCCTGCCTGGGAGCTACTTCGGGCTGGTGAGGCGGCTGGTGGATGCCTGTCCGTGGCTTGAAGTCGTCAAGCGCTCCGTCTGCATCGAAGGTGCCCGTAGGGCGCTTGCCCGTGCTAAAGTGCACTGGGGCAAGATGGATGCGGAGAAGCTTGTGAAGGACAGGCCACCGCAGGGCAAGGAGCATCGCCACCCCGAGATGTATTATGAGGGCGTCCTGAAGGGCGCCCGCCTTGTGGCGGACGAATATGCCAAAGATGTAATATTTGAGTGAACTTGTTCATTTTATCCTGTGCGCTGAAAACTTGTTCATATGCGCTATGCAACACTTGTTTTAACTTAAAATATTACCTTCTATGCGGCCGTTTATCGAGTCTGAGAGATGGCGAGTCGTCGGCTTCTGCCCCCATGCCACGAGTGCTGGGGTGTTCGGGATAAACCTGAGCACTCTTTTTCCCATTCTTGGGTCCTTCGAGGGAGGTGCTCAGCACAACGAACAAGGCAATCGGACTATAATGCGTTATCACTCTCACTTAGCCAGAGAGTTCTATAATTTTAAATTTCGGCGAAGCCCCTAGTGTTCGGAAGACCGAGTTCGGGGCGCTATACAAGCCTAGGCCGGACAAAGCCGACTCCTCGCTCTAAGCGGCATAAGTCTTTAGGGACTCGAAACCTCCTGAACAGCGACTAGCTCTCGCCCTATCATCACAGTCAGTTTTAACTTTCTCTACCGAGGTGCTTAGCCCAGCTCAACCGGGGCACAATCGCAGTAGTTCTCCCAGCGCTACCTTAGCCGATATAGCGGAGCATAAGGTACCAAAACATGGGAGCCGGGCAAACCCAACTATTGACCAAAAACATGATTCGGAGCTGATGCATATAATGCTATAAGTTCGAAGGGCCGCACTTTGTGAAAGTGTTCGGACTTCTCACGCCGTATTATGGGGTCCTTGAGCCCCTGGCGTATGGACCGTACCAAAGTGTACGGGTGCTAAATGTCATAACTGAACATATGTATTGAAAAAGAAATGAATAGAGAATGCAATAATAAGCTGAAGCTAAGCATTGTTTATTTTAAAAGGCTGCCGTGAAAGCAGAACGATACAAATAGTGTGATAAGCAAGAGATGGGACTATTTGACATGTCCCCCTCCAGGGGCGAGCTGCGAGACAGTATGTAAGACAGGTATTTTGCTCGTTATAGAGACCACCTGGGAATTCGACGTAGCTTTCTGCCTCCTTGGTTGTTGCATCGTGTGTTCGGCGGTTGTACTGCCAGACAGACCTTCCGAAGAGTGGAGTCCTGAAAGTAGGAAATAATGAAAAAATCGGGAGCCCCTAGTGCGGTTGAGCCGCATTTTTGGGCGTGCCGTGGTCGTGCCCCTCCCCCTGTGCCCATGGTATTTTCAGAGCGTAGTTATGTACGCGTAGTACTGATTTCGCAGTTTCGCGAGGGCTGGGGTTGGGGCCGTATTGCTACGCGTGCTCGGAACGTGCCAGGCGGTCTTGTTGTAGGTTACTCCGGGCACGCTTCACGATGTCCAGATGTTTAATAGCCGGACTAGAGAATTGCCTTGAGAGGCTGCTTTGTACTTCCGCTGCGAGGGCCGCCGTGTGCTCCTCCGTTCGGAGAGAGCGTTCGGAGTTTCCATTGACCGTAATGACTCCTCGAGGGCCTGGCATCTTGAGCTTGAGATATGCGTAGTGCAGCACCGCATTGAACTTTGCAAATGCGGTTCGTCTGAGCAGTGCGTGATAGCCACTGCGGAACGGGACTATGTCGAAGATTAACTCCTCGCTTTGGAAATTATCCGGGGATCCGAAGACCACTTCAAGTGTAACTGAGCCTGTATAGTTGGCCTCTACGCCTGGTATGACGCCTTTAAAGGTTGTTTTTGTGGGTTTAATCCTTGAGGGATCTATGCCCATATTCCGCACTTTATCCTGATAAAGCGGGTTCAGGCTGCTGCTGCCGTCCATAAGGACTCTAGTGAGATGAAATCCGTCAATGATTGGGTCTAGAACCAATCCGGCAAATCCGCCATGGCGGATGCTAGTGGGGTGGTCCCTTCGATCAAAAGTGATCGGGCAGGAGGGCCATGGGTTGAAGTTTGGGGCGACTGGCTCCAACACGTATACGTCCCTGAGTGCACGCTTCCGCTCCCTTTTGGGGATGTGGGTTGCGTATATCATGTTCATCGTCCGCACTTGTGGGGGGAAGCCCTTCTATCCACTATTGTTCGGCAGCCGGGGCTCTTCGTCCTCGTCGCTGTGCAGCCCCTTGTCTCTGTTTTCGGCATTTAACTTGCCAGCCTGCTTGAACACCCAACAATCCCTGTTGGTGTGATTGGCTGGTTTTTCGGGGGTGCCATGTATCTGGCACGAGCGATCGAGTATACATTCCAAACTGGACGGGCCCGGAGTGTTCCTCTTAAATGGTTTTTTCCGCTGACCCGGCTTAGAGCCTCTGAATCCGGCATTAACTGTCGTATCTTCAGCGTTGTCGCTATTAATGCAGCGCTTGTGCTTGTTGCGACGCGACCTGCCATTGCTGTCCTTGGTATCCGAATTACCAGGGCTCTTGGTCATGTTATTGCTACGAGCCAGCCAGCTGTCTTCTCCCGCGCAAAAGCGGGTCATGAGTGTCGTGAGGGCTGCCATAGATTTTGGCTTTTCCTGTCCAAGGTACCAGGCAAGCCACTCGTCACGGATGTTATGCTTGAAGGCTGCTAGGGCGTCTGCGTCCGGACAGTCGACGATTTGATTTTTCTTGGTTAGGAACCGTGTCCAGAATTGTCTGGCAGATTCTTCTGGCTGCTGAATTATGTGGCTCAGGTCATCGGCGTCTGGTGGTCGCACATAAGTGCCCTGGAAATTGTCGAGGAATGCGGCTTCCAGGTCCTCCCAACAACCAATTGATTCTACTTGCAGGCTGTTAAGCCAATGCCGAGCTGGTCCTTTAAGCTTGAGTGGGAGGTATTTGATGGCGTGTAAATCATCGCCACGGGCCATGTGGATATGAAAGAGGTAGTCCTCGATCCATACCGCAGGATCTGTTGTGCCATCGTATGATTCAATGTTTACGGGTTTGAAACCCTCTGGGATTTGATGATCCATTACTTCATCTGTGAAGCATAGTGGGTGTGCGGCACCTCTGTACTGGGTTGTATCACGACGTAGCTCAAATGAGCTTTGTCTGCTGTGTTCGGTCCGGCCGGATTTCCTGTATCCGGCGTGATGGTTATCGTCTCGTGTCGTGGGGCGCCCGCGCGATCCGTAGATTGATCTTGTTTTCCTTGCCCTGTCTTCCAACATATCTCGCAGGTCTAGCGCATTTCCCCGTGCCTTGGTATTTTTTGAGCGACGCCGGGGTGTGGCTTGAGTGGAGGGCCGGGAGGACTCTCTGTCGCGGCCGTGAGGTGGCCGGTCAGCCGCATCATGAGCTGGTGATGTAGGCTTAAGTGCTTCCTCCTCTAAACGGGGTAGCAACCTGCGCTTTGGGTAGCTCTTGGAGGGGCATTCGAGTTCGTATTCCTCGGCCGCAAGGACTTCCGTCCATCTGTCGGCTAGCAAGTCTTGATCAGCTCTAAGCTATTGCTGTTTTTTCTTAAGGCTGCTCGCCATGGCCATAAGCCTGCGCTTAAAGTGCTCTTGTTCAACGGGATCCTCAGGAACAACAAATTCGCCGTCGCCGAGGCTTGCCTCGTCTTCGGAGGGAGGCATGTAATTATCATCCTCCTCTTCTCTGTCTGCCGCTTTCTCAGGGGGGCTAGCTTCTCCATCCTCCTGGGCTGAATCTTGTTGGAGGGAATTGTCTTCGGCACTGTCCGGGTGTTATTATCTCCCGTGCCGGCATCATCGTTTTTGCTTTGGTGGGACCTAGAGCGGCACCGCTGACGCTGGCGCTTGGGTTGCTTCTTGGAGGGGTCATCCCCCATTGTTCCGTCGCCATTGCCTTCTTTGGGTGTATCCACCATATATATGTCATATGACGAGGTGGCTTTCCAGTGCCCTATAGGCGCTGGTTCATGTTCGTCCCCTACATCGTCGTCCATACCGTCGATGTCTTCGGAGTCAAAGTCGAGCATGTCGGTTAAATCATCGACAATGGCTACGAAGTGGGTGGTGGGTGGGCGTCGAATTTCTTCGTCGTCCGCATCCCAATCCTGTTGGCCATAGTCCGGCCAGGGCTCTCCTGACAAAGAGAGAGACCTTAGTGAATTCAGGATGTCGCCGAAGGGCGAGTGCTGAAAGATATCCGCGGCGGTGAATTCCATGATCGGCGCCCAATCGGATTCGATTGGCAGGGGTGCGGAAGGTTCGGAGTCCGGAAAAGAGTCCGGCACCATGGAGTCGCGGGCTTCGCAGAGGATGAGGCTGGTGTTCGGCTCGATCGCCATTGAGACTTCAGCCCCCGAGGCGGTCTCTAGCCACCCGTCCTCGATCGGCGCAGTTGGCTCTGAGCTAAGGGTCGGAGCTGATGCGGGCGCGGCCTCTAGGGTACTGTTCGGCGGTAGAGCTACGTCATACCCATCGTGACAGTGCGGCGCGCCCGGCTGTGGCTCGAATCCGTCGAAGATCAAGTCTCCACGAATGTCGGCCGTGTTGTTTAAACTTCCAAATCTGACCTGATGGCCAGGGGCGTAGCTTTCAATCTGCTCCAGATGGCCAAGCGAATTAGCCCGAAGTGCAAAGCCGCCGAACACGAAGATCTGTCCGGGGAGAAAGGTCTCACCCTGGATCGCATCGTTGTTGATGATCGGAGGAGCCATCGGGCCTAAAGGTGATGACACAGAGGAACTCTCAATGAAAGCACCAATGTCGGTGTCAAAACCGGCGGATCTCGGGTAGGGGGTCCTGAACTATGCATCTAGGCGGATGGTAACAGGAGACAAGGGCCACAATGTTTTTACCCAGGTTCGGGCCCTCTCGATGGAGGTAAAACCCTACTCCTGCTTGATTAATATTGATGATATGGGTAGTACAAGAGTAGATCTACCACGAGATCAAAGAGGCTAAACCCTAGAAGCTAGCCTATGGTATGATTGTTGTCCGTCCTATGGACTAAAACCCTCCGGTTTATATAGGCACCGGAGAGGGCTAGGGTTACACAGAGTCGGTTACAATGGGAGGAGATCTACATATCCGTATTGCCAAGCTTGCCTTCCACGCCAAGGAAAGTCCCATCCGGACACGGGACGAAGTCTTCAATCTTGTATCTTAATAGTCCGAGAGTCCGGTCAAAGGTTATAGTCCGGCTATCCGGATACCCCCTAATCCAGGACTCCCGCAGTTATCATTACTCTTAATAGCATACAAGTTGAGGGAGTCCTTGATTAGGGGGTCTCCGGACAGCCGGACTATATCCTTTGGCCGAACTGTTGGACTACGAAGATACAAGATTGAAGACTTCGTCTCGTGTCCGGATGGGACTCTACTTGGCGTGGAAGGCAAGCTAGGAAATACGGATATGTATATCTCCTCCTTTGTAACCGACCTTGTGTAACCCTAGCCCCCTCCGGTGTCTATATAAACCGGAGGGTTTTAGTCCGTAGGCCAACATACAATCATACCATAGGCTAGCTTCTAGGGTTTAGCCTCTTTGATCTCGTGGTAGATCAACTCTAGTAATACTCATATCATCAAGAACAATCAAGCAGGACGTAGGGTATTACCTCCATCAAGAGGGCCCGAACCTGGGTAAACATCGTGTGCCCTGCCTCCTGTTACCATCCGCCTTAGACGCACAGTTCGGGACCCCCTACCCGAGATCCGCCGGTTTTGACACCGACACAAGTCATCACAATAATCATCATAGATAGCAAATTTCTTCTCATAATCAATTGGAACCTCTTCTGAAATAGTGGTTTAATTATTAAATAAAGTCATGACCTCTCCAAATCCACTTTTATAATTATCACAATAAGATTCAACATCCTCCAAAATAGTGGGATCATCACCTCCTAAAGTTGACACTCTTCCAAACCCACTTTCATCAATATAATCATCATAAATAGGAGGCATGCTATCATCATAATAAATTTTCTCATCAAAACTTGGGGGACAAAAAATATCATCTTCATCAAACATAGCTTCCCCAAGCTTGTGGCATTGCGTATCATTAGCATCATCGATTTCCAAGGCATTCATACTAACAACATTGCAATCATGCTCATCATACAACGATTTAGTGCCAAACTTTCTAATGCATTCTTCTTCTAACACTTTGGCACAATTATCGGAATCCTTATTTTCATGAAAGACATTAAAAAGATGAAGCATATGAGGTATCCTAAATTCCATTTTTTTATAATTTTATTTTGTAAACTAAACTAATGATAAAACAAGAAACTACAAGATTCGATTGCAAGATCTAAAGATATACCTTCAAGCACTCGCCTCCCCGGCAACAGCGCGAGAAAAGAGCTTGATGTCTACTACACAACCTACTTCTTGTAGACGTTGTTGGGCCTCCAAGTGCAGAGGTTTGTAGGACAGTAGCAAATTTCCCTCAAGTGGATGACCTAAGGTTTGTCAATCCGTGGGAGGCGTAGGATGAAGATGGTCTCTCTCAAGCAACCCTGCAACCAAATAACAAAGAGTCTCTTGTGTCCCCAACACACCCAATACAATGGTAAATTGTATAGGTGCACTAGTTTGGTGAAGAGATGGTGATACAAGTGCGATATGGATGGTAGATATAGGTTTTTGTAACTAATGATAAAAGTGAGCACAAACGGTATTGCAATGCATTGAAACAAGGCCTAGGGTTCATACTTTCACTAGCGCAAGTTCTCTCAACAATAATAACATAACTGGATCATATAACTATCCCTCAACATGCAACAAAGAGTCACTCCAAAGTTACTAATAGCGGAGAACAAACAAAGAGATTCTGGTAGGGTACAAAAGCACCTCAAAGTTATCCTTTCTGATCAATCTATTCAAGAGTCCATAGTAAAATAACACGAAGCAATTCTTTCCATTCAATCTATCCTAGAGTTCGTACTAGAATAACATCTTAAGACACAAATCAGCCAAAACCCTAATGTCATCTAGATACTCCAATGTCACCTCAAGTATCTGTGGGTATGGTTATACGATATGCACCACACAATCTCGGATTCATCTATTCAACCAACACAAAGAACGTTAAAGAGTGCCCCAAAGTTTCTACCGGAGAGTCAAGACAAAAACGTGTGCCAACCCCTATGCATAAGTTCACGAGGTCATGGCACCTGCAAGTTCATCACCAAAACATACATCAAGTAAATCACGTGATATCCCATTGTCACCAGAGATAAGCACATGCAAGACATACATAAAGTGTTCTCAAATCCTTAAAGACTCAATCCGATAAGATAAATTCAAAGGGAAAACTCAATTCATCACAAGAAAGTAGAGGGGGCGAAACATCATAAGATCCAACTATAATAGCAAAGCTCGCGATACATCAAGATCGTTCCGAATCAAGAACGCGCGCGCGCGAGAGAGAGAGAGAGAGAGAGAGATCAAACACATAGCTACTGGTACATACCCTCGGCCCCGAGGGTGAACTACTCCCTCCTCATCATGGAGAGCGCCGGGATGATGAAGATAGCCACCGAAGAGCGATTCCCCCCTCCGGCAAGGTGCCGGAACGTGTCTAGATTGGTTTTCGGTGGCTACAGAGGCTTGCGGCAGCGGAACTCCCGATCTAGGTTTCTTTCTGGAAGTTTGGGTATATATAAGAGGTGTTGGAGTCGGGAACAAGTCAGGGGGTCCTCGAGGCGGCCACGAAGTAGGGGGGCGCACCCCCCACCCTCGTGGTGGCCTTGGGACTCTTCTGGCCCATCTCATGTACTCCATGGGCTTCTTCTTGTCTAAAAATGATCTCCGTGAAATTTCAGGTCAATTGGACTCCGTTTGGTTTTCCTTTTCTGCGATACTCAAAAACAAGGAAAAAATAGAAACTGACACTGGGCTCTATGTTAATAGGTTAGTCCCAAAAATCATATAAAATACCATATAAATGCATATAAAAATCCTATATGGATAATATAATAGCATGGAACAATAAAAAATTATAGATACATTGGAGACGTATCCCCCCCCCGCCAGTCACTTCTATCATAGAAACAGAGCAAACCTTTATCTCCTTGCACGACACGCAATTGATCTCTCAACAGCAATCGATCTCGTCAAGATGTGTCAAGGCATGAACCGAATGGGATGTCAAAACTAAGACGGGAAGCGACTGAAAGTGCTAGTGATCAACTAGAGGGGGGTGAATAGGCAATTTTTATGAAAGTCTTCAAAACATGGAAGTTTCGAAGACAAACGATAGAAATAGACCTATTACCATGCAGCGGAAGGTAGACTACACTAGGCAAACCATAGTCAAGTATTGAATGGAGTGAAAGCACAATGACTAATAGCAGCTAGGCAGTAAAGATCAGGTAGGAAGATATTGTGAAGCCAATCAGAACAAGCAGTCACTCAGTGAAGACAAAAGATAAAGAAATCATACAATGACTTGACAAGGACCAACAGTAAGTAAAGGGAAGGGAAGGATGAAACCAGTGACTCGTTGAAGACAATGATTTGTTGGACCAGTTCCAGTTGTTGTGACAACTGTACGTCTGGTTAGGGAGGCTGAGATTCAACTCAGAAGACCTCGTCTTCGCCTTATTCCCCTTGAGCTAAGGACACCCAGTCCTCGCCCAATCACTCTGGTAAGTCTTCAAGGTAGACTTTCAAACCTTCACAGACTTCGTTCACCGGCGATCCACAATGACTCTTGGATGCTCAGAACGCGACGCCTAACCGGCTGGAGGATTCACAGTCCTCAAGTGTAATAAGTCTTCATATCACACAGACAGGAAGACTTAAGTGATGCCTAACACTCTTTGGCTCTGGGTGGTTAGGGCTTTATCCTCGCAAGGAATTCTCTCTCAAAGGCTTCGAGGTGGGTTACTCTCAAACGATAAAAGCCATGTACTAACTCTGAGCAGCCAACCATTTATGGTTGTAGGGGGTGGGCTATTTATATCCACTAGGCAACCCGACCTGATTTGTCCGAAATGACCCTGGGTCACTAAGGAACTGACACGTGTTCCAACGGTCAGATTTCAAACACACACGGCAACTTTACTTGGGCTACAAGCAAAGCTGACTTATCCAACTCTGTACAAGATTTGCTCTCATAGTCTTCACTCGAAGACATAGGATTTCGGTTAAGCATCAGTTCAGTCATTCTGACTGGTTCACTTGGACCCCACTTAACAGTACGGTGGTTCCTACGACTCAACAAGGAAAAACATAGAACGACGAAACTACTATGTCTTCGCGCTCCATAGTCTTCACGCGATGTCTTCTCTTGTCATAGTCTTCAATGTGAATGTCTTCACATACCACCTTTGACTTCAATGTCTTCTTACATTTTTAGGGGTCATCTCTGGTAGGAAAACCGAATCAATGAGGGACTTCTACCTGGGTGATCCTGCAATTCTCACAAACACATTAGTCCCTCAACTAGGTTTGTCGTCAATACTCCAAAACCAACCGGGGGTGGCACTAGATGCACTTACAGCGACACGTAGTGGAGGCAAAGTGAAACTTTAAACGAACCGTTTCTTTGTATGCATGTCGAACAAATTACAACATTGGAAATACAAGCATGGTCTAGGCCCACATGCGAATGATACTCGGCGGAATGTTCAATGAGGCATGCGGGAGCGACACGCTCATCGTCGCTTTACACGGCCGGTTTCAGTGTGCCAAGGGTGGCGTTAGCGCTGTGGCACGACCAGCAGATCAACACCCGGCTCGTCGAGGATGCACGGGGCGCCGAAGTGCGCGCGCGCTGCGACGTGTCCGCGGAGTGGTGTAGCGCGGCCAACTGCATCCCCAGGACCTGAGACCATGCCGGGTCGTCTTGCTTTTTCAATGACATGTGGGGTCACATGTGAGCAAAGGGCATCTCCAACATTGCCACGATCGTAGCTGACTGCCCTGGCACACCAAAAACCCTCGTCCCTCGCGCCGTCGCGCGATGCGTTCCCTACCGGCGCCAGCTACCCGCATTCATGCCGTCCGTCCATATGCCGTCCTTAAGAGGCTCGGTGCCCGAGGAACCAACTCCGGCGACTTTAATGACGCACCCGGACGCTTGGCCTCACAAGAATGCGGTACTTAAAGCGGCAACGCCCAGCTAACCTCCACACCATAGCGCATCGTCCTGCTACCTGGCACCACATCTGCCATGACCGCAAGCGCGAATGCTCTGCGGGAGAGCTTGTCTTCGGGGAGGAAGATCGAGGTCGCCGTCCTCGCTCAAGTCGCCGCTCGCGACGCAATAGCAGCATAGCCGGACGCGGACGCGATCGCACAAGCGGTGGCCACGCTGGCAACCGATGACGGGAGCACCGTCAGCCATGCGTCCTACTTGCCACCGTCCAACGTCCGGCACCGCCGAGGTCGGGGACTGCTCCGAGGATGAGTACGGCATGGGAGGCACCAGGGCATGGTGTGCCAACTGGCCAGTCCGTTTCCCATGTTCTACTCTTCCTCGCCGAAGACCGCACCTTCACTTCACGGGTCTTGAACCCCGCCCCCGTACATGGAGATTGCAGATGGAGGATGCCGGTCGCAACCGTAGAATAGGTTTAGGGTCGGGTTTCTTTTATTTTTCCGTCCTATAAAAGTTCAAAATGTAATGAAAATCTGTCGTGTTTGCATTAATCTCGGTTGGTGTATATGAACTTTCATAATAATATAGTATATTGTAGGAGTACTAGCAAGATGCCCCTGGGTTGCACGGAACATCAAGATCTTGTGGGAGAAAAGGATGAACAAGGGAAGGCCTTATCAGCAAATCTGGAGAGGAGTGCGGGTAAATTGTCATAGTTTCCTTCCAATCCGTTAGATATAGATCGGACGGCCTATGTTGTAGGATGTCAGGCACACCATCATCACCAACTCTGTTTTTTATTAAACCAAGACGAAGCTAGCATGCGAAGTAAATAAATACATAGTCTACATACACAATTTATCTTAGGCACTCCAATAATACGTCCACTAAACATTCACGTATTTCACATCTTTCTACATCTACGGGAACCTACAAAAGGTTTAACGTAAATTGCCTCTCTCTCTCCTCCCTGATTTTCATGGTAGTGGGCCCCTCCCTCCCCCCAATCTACAATCAAAAACTCACATGTTACACATTACATTAATTACATAACTGGGATTACATAGGTGTAGCATTACTCGTCCTAAAAACCCAACTAAGCCAACCTCCCAGCATATCGCGCGGGAAAAGACCCGACCGTGCCATTTTAGTCGGGATTACCGGATTACTAGTAGTAGTATCAATGGATCACACGAAGCACCAAGTTTTTCTTTTCTATAGGGGGCGAAGCAACTAGTTTAAAAGGAAAAAAGGCAGTACATTCACAGCACACCTGTCGCAGTCGCATTGCACCCCACACACGTTCGGTCCTACACACGGCTCATGCAAACGGAACGCGCTTCGGCTTGCCTCTTCACTGACACGTTGGACTGCACTTGGAGAAATCGACCATGCGCCAAACTCCCCCCCCCCCCCCTCCCCACCCCCCCCCCCCAAAAAAAAATTCCCCCCAAATCCCAAATTCAACCGCCTTCGGCCAGCTAGCCAATAATATTCCACAAACCCCCTCCCCGTCCCCCTCCACTCCATTCGCTCCGCCAAAGCCGCCCTCCCCGCCGCGCCGATACGTCGGCACCGTGGTTCGTCGAGGGGACGCACGGCGATCCTCTCACTCCCACAGTACGCTCTCGTAGAGTGTCGTCCTCTAGCCGCGCCGCCATCGCTGGCGACGTTCTTCTGGAGGCGCAAGGCGGCCAGCGCCGCCACCGCTGGCAACGTTCGTGTGGAGACACACGGCGGTCCGCTTCTCCCATGGTACGCGCATTCCAGACTGAGGCCCCGTGCATGTCGATGTAGCGCTGAATGTTAGCTGATAGACATTGTTAATCTCACTATTTTCTGAAGTAGTTTACAGTCAATATGCTCTGCTTAAGAAGCTTCCTTTCCCTATTGTGCACTCAATCTGCTTAGCTGACATGGCATGCCAAGCCCGATTAGTTGCTAAAATATCCTGCCATATATTTATTGTGACGTAGATTGCCATGGTCTAGTAGCCAATCTATTAGGTGAAATAGTTGTAATACTCGATCTTTTTTGCTGCGATGGCCTTCGATAGTTCTATGGTTGTGTGCTTGGCCTCATTGACTGCTAAAATAGCCTACCATAATTTAGCACTCAAATCTTTTTATGAATTAGCTTTACATATATCTCATTACTTAGATCTGCTTGTCCAAATATCTTGCCATAGCTTTAGCCATCGACCTAGGTATTTTTTCTGGACTTCATAAAAAAGCATATATGTTTTTCCTGTAATATCTAGTAGAAGAACTAATTTGTATGTCTAACACATGGACATGACTTGGATAACTTTTGCTCGAAGATTCTCCACTGCATATTTCGAGGGGGTTGAAAACTTCATGAACTTTATCATAGCTGAGTACGGTGGTCCGAAATCAGATGTGCTCTGCCCGTGTAGCAGTTGTATGAATTCAATTACAAGACCCCAGTCAACTGTGCAAAATTATCTACACTTGTATGGGATGTCAGTCACATATACTAGGTGGGTTCATGATGGTGAAACTATGAACATCAATATTACTGACTACGTGGAAGCAGCACATCACCATCTTGATCTGCCTGATGCTCAGGTGGAAGAGGAGGAGGAGGTGGTGGTGGTGGCGGTGGAGCTGGTGAATTTGACCAACATTGAAACAATGCTACGAAATGCTGGTGCATTTCATGAACTTTCACCTGCAGAAGAAAAATGATGGGCCTGCATGTTGGAACAATGCAACATGGCTCTCACCCCAGGAAATAAGCTGTCAGTATTCTCAGCTATGGTCACCTTTCTTCAGGTGAAGACATCTGAGCGGATGACCCACAAATCATTCGATGCAATGTTGGCTGCTTTCCGCAAATCTTTCCCAGATGAGTCTGAGCTGCCACACACCTACAGTAAAATGAAGAATTTCCTTCTTGCAGTTGGAATTGGATATGATATGATCCATGTTTGTAAGAATAATTGTGTTCTCTTCCGGAAGGATTATACCCACTTAAGTGAATGCCTGAAATGCAAATCATCAAGATGGAAAGATGGAGATGCTGTGAAGAGGATTCCTCATAATGTTCTGAGACATTTTCCAATTACACCAAGATTGCAGAGGTTGTTTCATGATGCTGAAACAAGAGAGGATGTACCGTGGCATTCTAGGAACCAGGAGTACAGAGATCAGAATGTAATGAGCCATCCATCTCATGGTAGTGAGTGACAAAGCTTCAATCAGAAACACATAAAGTTTGCTGCTGACCTGAGAAACATTAGACTTGGCTTAGCTTCAGATGGATTTAACCCATTTGGCCACCAGAGCGCCACATATAACATGTGGCCAGTGCTTGTTATCCCATACAACATGCCTCCAAATGTCTGCACCAAAGAATCAAACTACATGATGGCCTTTCTCATCCCAGGTCCAAAAAGTCCTGGAAAGGATTTTGATTTATTCATGGAGCCTCTTGTGGAGGAACTTCAACAGCTATGGAGGGGTGTTCTCACTCGAGACCTATATAGCAGCTCACTAGTTGATATCTTTCTGCGTGCTATTATAATTTGGTGCATCCATGATTACCTGGCTTTGGGCACTATGTCAGGGTGAATGACACATGGTTACAATGCATGTGTTCGCTGTGACAGGAAACCACTGTCATACGCAATACTTAGCAAGATCTCTTACATTGGACATTGTCGTTTCCTTGTCAAGGACAAGCCGCGTCCTACAAAATACCGAAGACATGTGTTCAATGCAAAGCATGAAAACCGTCATGCGCCAAAGAGGCTCACCACCGATGAGTTGCAAGTGGAATTAGAGAAGGTCAGGCATATTACACCAGGAAACCATCCTGGTAATGGTAGTGGGAAAAGGAGGCGTGTTAGCGCAGAAGAGAGATTATTGTTTACCCGCAGGTCCACTTTGTGGAACTTGGAGTATTGGAAAGATTTGGATCTACAGCATAATCTTGATGAGATGCACATCGAGAAAAATATATGTGACATCATTATCGGCACACTTCTTAATATTGAAGGCAAGACGAAAGATACCTTAAAATCTAGTATTGATTTGACACACCTGGGTATCAGAAGGGATTTGCAGGTGCAAAATGAAGGTAAACCACGGGATATGGCACCAGCTGTGTACGTCTTGGACAAGGTAAAAAGAAAAGAATTCTGTGAGGTCCTGACACGTGTGAGATTCCCACGTGGATTTGCTTCCAACCCTAAAAGGAGAGTCAGTGTAGATGAAAACAAGGTACAAGGGTTGAAAACTCATGACTGCCACGTCCTACTTCAAAGGGTTTTACCTGTTATCCTTAGAGGACTGGGCCGACCTGACTTATACAGAGCAGTTGCAGAGTTGGGACAATTCTTCAGGGAACTTTGCAGTAGAAATATCAAGATAGATGCTTTGGAGTGTCTTAGAGACAAGATACCAACTATCCTATGCGACCTTGAGAAGATATATCCTCCAGCCTTCTTTGATGTGATGGTGCATTTGACTGTTCATCTATCTAATGAGGCACTACTTAGAGGTCCAGTATAGTATGGCTGGACGTACCCTATTGAAAGGCGGCTAGGCACTTTCAAGGGCTATGTTAGGAACAGAGCTAGACCTGAGGGTTCCACAGCAGAGGCCTACATTGCTATAGAAGCGTTGACATTCTTCTCAAAATACATTGAAACAGCTGATCAACTTAGCAAAGAGGTGGGTGAAGATAATCCCAGGCTCAATGTTTTCAATTATTCTGTTCGAGTTACAAGGAAGAGTCGACAAGAGGGCAAACCTAAAGATTTGGACAAAATGGTTTGGTATGTGTTGAATAACTATCCTGAGATACTACCTTATATCAAGTAAGTGCTAAGTACTGCAGCTTATACATCGTAATCTACAAAACTTGCAGCACATTCTTATATATTTAGATGTTTGACGCGATCACTATGTTGTGTAGAATCTACAAAAAGGAGTTACTGCCGCAAGATCCAAGAAACATTGACAAACTGGTTATGGAAGGATTTGCGAAATGGTTCAAGAGCCATGTAAGCTTTTGAATTGCACTGTCAGTTTTTTAATATATAGAGTACATAAGATGATCAACTTGTCTATTTTCTAAACATAGGTTAAGAAGATGCGGGAGGATGGGCAGGCAGTTGATGATGCCCTTTACGCACTAGCAATGGGTCCTGATACTCGGGTAAGACATTATGAATCTTGCGTTGCTGGAGATGTGCGCTACAACACCCTTGCACGCGACAAAGGCAGGAAGACACAAAACAGTGCCATCATGAGCACGGATACGTATGACAGAGTGACAACTGAAATGTATGCTAACATAACAGACATTGTTCAATTGCAGTATATCTCCAGTTTCGAGGACCATCGGTGTGTGGTTCTGTTGTGCTATCGTTGGTATAACCTATTTTCCAGGATCGCAAAACCCAGAGCTGATGATTATTTCAAATCCATCAATGTCAAGGCAGCGTACCAGACCAACGAGCCTTTTATTTTGGCAAATCAAGCAACACCGATATTTTTCTTGGAAGACACATTTGCACGTAGCGATGACTGGAGAGTATTGCAAAGGTTTGAGCAGAGGAATTCGTTTAATGAAGTTGCACAACAAGATGATCCTTACACCACTCCGGATGTACAAGATTCCATAGATGTTCCTAATATCTTTGAGAATCATCACGTCAATGACGCTGGTGAAAAGATTGCCTGTCGGGCTGTGGACATACAAGAGTTGATCAAGAAGAAGCCAAAATTCGAGGACATTGAGGTTGAAGATGAAGATGACACTCTGGGGAATTACGATTCAGACTGATACACATGGCGAAGATGTTGACGCTGCTACTACGGATGATGATTAGATTGCTTTTGTCGTATTTTCCTTTCAGAAGACGTTGTTTTATCTACTATGTGAAATTGTGTTTGCTATCACAACTGAAACCTGATGAACGTGTTTGTCGGAGTAATGGGCCACGGGTAGGCCAACCCAAGCCCCACGACCTTTCAAGACGTCGGGGCAGGCTGCGCCCCTCAAGACCACAGGGCGAAGAGCCGCCTCCTGGGGAGTCTACGGCGAAGCGGCTGACTGCCCGCTCACGGCCGAGTCTCAGGGACGACTTCCAGAGAAGCCGGCTTTGGGGAGTACTTGGGAATATCTCCCCGCGGCGTGGCACTGTTGCCCAGCCGGCCCTGACATCAGCACCACTGTACCTGGTGCTGCGCCCACGACGGCTTGTCTGTACGGCCTGGAGGCAGCAGGGCCCATCAGCCAGCGAGACCTCGGGAGACGGCGGGAGCACCGCCAGTCGGACCCAACGGGAGTCGGCCCGGGGGAGTCGGCCGAGCCCTCCCCCGGGCCCACCCGCCATTAATCAAGAAGAGATGGGGAGTGGCCACAGTGATCGCCCGCCAGGCGGCGGGGCTGTTGCCAAGACCCCATGACCAAGCTTGCACCATCAGGAGCACGGCTACAGTAATCAGCAGCCGGCAAGACCCGCCCGCGGCGGACGCGGCTTGTCGGCTCCGTACCAGACCAGTCGGCGGGGCCCACCAGCCAGCGGGCCCCAGCAGTCGGCAGAGAAGTCGGAGGTCAGAGACACTGATGGCTGGGCCTGCGCCCAGTCACATTACCATTGTACCCCTGGGGGGTAGGCCTATATAAACCCCCCAGGGCACCCATGCAAAGGGTTGGATCCCAGTAGTTCTATACCTCACCAGATAGAGGGAGAGAGCTAGCCTTGCCCTCTCCTATGACCATACACAGCTCAAGGAGCAACCGTGTAAACACTTGACCATAGTGATCATGCGGAGACCCCGCAGAGCAGAAGTAGGGGTATTATCTCCCGGGAGAGCCCCGAAGCTGGGTAAGATTCACCGGCGTGCATGCCTTTGCCTCATCCCGTTTCCAAGCACCGGCGACGTTCTACTCGGCCCCACCATTATCAGCCATCCGTTGGCATATGTCGCACCAAACCCCCGACATTTGGCGCCCACCGTTGGGCATGGTGCACCGCCGTCCGGAGATCTATTCTGGACGGGAACCCTTTTCCTCCCTGGAGAGCGCAGCCAGCCAAGAACGCCAGACGAAGTTTGCGTCGACGCGCTACGCGGCGTGGAGATCGCCTGCGCAGCCAGCTCCTTGGCCGAACTTGTCGGCGAGGTCCGCCTCTCCGATGAACCTGCGTCCGACGCAGGCGTAGGCGGCCTCGAAAACCTCCTCGCGAGCCTCCTCGATCAACTCCACGTTTCCAGCGAGCCTGCCATAGACTTGGAGTCCGTAGGCTCCACCGACCCGATGCTGGTCGACTCCGACACCGCGTCGGTCGACGCTTTCCCCTCCAACATGGTGGTCTACGACGAACCTCTCCCCCACGCGGAGAGCGATGGGGGCACCGTCACTGAGGTGATGGTCATCAGTCATGACGAGTTCCCTGGTGGAAGGGCGCCTGACTCACTCGGCGCAGCGCTGCAAGACCTAGCTACGCCCATTCTGGAAGATGCTGACGCGGAGACGTTAGAAGGGCGCCGCCTTCAGCTTGTTGAAGGCGCAAAGAAGCTAGCCAGCATGAGACGCTTGTCAGAAGCTTACCAGCGGGAGATGGATCGCGCTGCTGGCGGCTCGCCGGCTTCGGAAGGGCCCAGCCGCTTTGGCGCGGTTTAGCAACGCGGCGTAGCCATCGCCAGCCTGTTTGGGGCTAGCCACCCCGTGTATGCCACACCAGCGGAGAACATCCGAGCCGCCCAGGCAGCGGCGGATGAGCTGGACAATTTCAAGGGCGAAGAGCACTGCCTCATGATGGAGCGAGTCCAGCAGCTCCTCGACGCAGCCGCCGTGCAGAACGAGGCCGGCTGCCGCACGGAGGCGCCGCAGCGGCCAAACGACGACCCGCACCGAGATCAAGACGCGGACGCCGACTGACGGTGCCCGAGGAAGAAAGGACAAGGAGCCGGCTGTCAGCCACAGTCAGACTCGGATTACCATAGAGCGCGACCGAGACAGCCGCCCGAGAGCAGTGGAACGACGGGACGACTGTCCGCCTCCCCCTCCCCGCAAGGAGAGGCGAGTCTCCCAGCCGCCTGTTGACCATCCGACTCTCGGTGACCGCCTTGGCCGCTGAGAGGGGGTCGGAGAGAATGACGCCCGCCACCGGATCGACCGACTTCACTGGTCCCTGGCGCTGGAAGAAGAAGACGAGTTGGGTCCGCCTTGTTTCGGGCCCCGCATTTGGGACGAGCCCTTTCCCAGAGGGTTCACGCTCCCAAGAGACACGCCCAAGTATACCGGCTCCGTGAAGCCGGAAGACTGGCTAGTCGACTACTCCACGGCTGTCAGCATAGCAAACGGCAACAAGCGTGTCGCCGTAAAGTACGTTCCGCTCATGCTCCAGGGCACGGCCCGGACATGGCTGAACAGCCTAAAGCCCCGCAGCATCAACAGCTGGGTCGACTTCACCGAAGCATTCGTTCGCAACTTCACCAGCACGTACAAGCGTCCTCCCAAGTCTCGCCAGCTCTCCCTATGCATGCAAGGTCCTAATGAGTCGACTCACGACTACCTCACGCGTTGGGCTGAGCTCCGGAACTCCTGCAAGGGCATGCACGAGGTGTAGGCCATCGAGTAGTTCACAGCCAGGTGCCGAGAAGGCACCCTCCTCAAGCACAAGCTCCTCTGCGACGAGCCAGAAACCCTCGACGAGCTGCTGATCATAGCGGACAAGTATGCTACGGCCGACTCCTCCATGAAGACAGAAATTCAAATCAGCACAACTGGCAAAGTAGCTCCTCAGGCTCCAAGAACTCCGGCAGCAGACGCCGGCCGGCAACAACAGCAGGGCGACCACAAGCGCAAGGCCCCGTAGCCGGCTTCCAACAGCCGGCAGGTCGTGACCGTCGAAGCCCAGCAGCCAGAAGAGCAGCCTCCGCCCAAGTGACAGAAAGGCGGCAAGCCGAATTGGTTGCCGGCCTTCTCCTACGAGCAGACCTTGGATGGACCTTGCAAGTTCCACAGCGCCGCATAGCCATCGACTCACACCACCCGGAAGTGCCACTGGCTCACCAGGATCGCCAAGGGAGATGGCCTCCTGCCACCCCCGCCTGCTGGGCAGCCGCCTCCGCCACAGCAGCCGGCAGTCAGGCCAGTCGGCGCAGTACAAGACGAGTACCCTGAAGAGCATGGAGCCTACGTGGTGTTCACCAGTGTGGCTGACGATCGACGCAGCAGGCGGCTGCAGCGACAAGAGGTGAACACGGTAGCCTCAGAGACGCCAGAGTTCATGCACTGGTCAGAGAGGCCCATCAGCTGGAGCAGGGTTGACCACCCAGAAGTGATGCCGAGTCCGGGCTCCTACGCCTTGGTCCTGGACGCCACCTTTGCCACGGACAAACGGGCCGCGCGTTTCTCGCGAGTTCTGATAGATGGGGGTAGCAGCATCAACATCCTGTACAAGGACACCATGGAGAAGTTAGGAATCAAGCAGAGACAGCTTCAGAACAGCCGGACTGTGTTCCACGACATTGTTCCTGGGCTTTCCTGTTCACCAATCAGCAAGATCCTGATTGACGTCCTCTTTGGGGTCAAATATCACTTCCGAAGAGAGTCTGTTTGGTTTGAGGTGGTGGGCCTTGAGAGCCCATACCATGCGCTACTTGGCCGACCCGCCTTGGCCAAGTTCATGGCGGTCCCCCACTACGCCTACCTCAAGATGAAGATGCCCAGTTCCAGGGGAATTCTGACTGTGGCCGGCGACTACCGGAAGTTGTCCGCTTGCGCGGCCAAGAGCAGTCGGCTGGCCGAGTCCCTGGTGATTGCGGCCGAGAAGCGACTCCTTAAGCGAGCTGTGGCGATGGCCGGCAAGCAGCCGGAGATATTGCCCGACCCGAAGGAGTCGGAAGCCGAAGGTTCGTTCAAGCCGGCCAAAGAGACAAAGAAGATACCCTTGGATCCGGAACACCCAGAGAGGTACGCCGTCGTAGGTGCAAACCTCGACAGTAAATAGGAAGGCGAGCTCGTCGATTTCCTCCATGAGAATCGGGACATCTTCGCATGGTCTCCCAAAGACATGCCAGGTGTGCCGACGGAATTCGCCGAGCACAAGTTACACGTCCGATCTGATGCAAAGCCGGTCAGGCAGCCCCTGTGCCGCTTATCAGAAGAGAAGAGAAGAGTTGTCGGAGAAGAGATAGCCCGACTCCTAGCAGCCGGCTTCATTATGGAAGTTTTCTTCCCGGAGTGGCTGGCAAATCTGGTCCTAGTGCTAAAGAAGAACAAGCAATGGCGAATGTGTATTGACTACACGAGCCTCAACAAGGCCTGCCCCAACGACCTGTTTACTCTGCCGAGAATTGATCAGGTGATAGACTCCACAGCCGGATGCGAGCTGTTGAGTTTCTTGGATGCGTACTTAGGATATCACCAGCTCAAGCTGAACCCGGCTGATAGATTGAAGACCACCTTCATCACGCCGTTTGGAGCATTCTGCTACCTCACTATGACGTTCGGCTTGAGGAATGCCGGCACCACCTTTCAGCGTTGCATGCAGAAGTGCCTCCTCAAGCAGCTCGGTAGGAACGCCCACGTTTATGTGGACGACGTGGTGGTGAAGACGGAAAAGCGAGGAACATTGCTGGAAGACCTCAAGGAGACCTTTGAGAACCTGCGCTGGTTCCAGATCAAGCTCAACCCCGAGAAGTGTGTCTTCGGAGTACCAGCCAATCAGCTGCTAGGTTTCCTGGTCTCTGAACGCGGCATAGAATGCAACCCAGTAAAAATCAAGGCCATCGAGAGAATGGAGGTACCAAGCCGGCTGCTGGATGTGCAGAAGTTCACTGGCTGCTTGGCGTCCATCAGCCGATTCATCAGTCCGCTGGCCGAGAAAGCTCTCCCCTTATACCAACTCATGAAGAAGACCACTTTTTTCGAGTGGAACCATAAGGCGGACGAAGCTTTTCACCAGTTGAAGAAGATGCTGACTACTCCACCCGTCCTGGCGGCTCCGACTCCCAAGGAACCTATGCTCCTATACATCGCCGCCACCAGCCTAGTAGTCAGCACAGTCATTGTAGTAGAGCGCAAGGAGGAAGGCAAGGCGCTACCTGTCCAGAGACCAGTATATTACCTGAGCAAGGTACTATTGACCTCCAAGCAGAACTACCCCCACTACCAGAAGATGTGCTATGGCGTGCACTTTGCTGCCAAGAAATTGAAGCCTTACTTTCAAGAGCATCCAATCACGGTAGTCTGCACGGCTCCACTTGCCGAGATCATCGGCAGCCATGATGCCTCTGGTCGAGTGGCCAAGTGGGCCATAGAGCTGGCTCCTTACACCATCTACTACCAGCCCGGCACCGCTATGAAATCACAAGCACTGGCCGACTTCCTCGTCGACTGGGCCGAGACCCAGTACCTGCCTCCAGCACCTGACTCCACCCATTGGCGGATGCACTTCGACGGCTCCAAGATGCGCACCGGCTTGGGAGCCGGCGTCGTCCTCACCTATCCCAAAGGCGACAAGCTCAAATATGCACTGCAAATCCATTTTGCCGCCTCCAACAACGTGGCCGAGTACGAGGCGCTCATTCACGGGCTCCGGCTTGCCAAAGAACTTAGCATCCGCCGGATCTTGTGTTATGGCGACTCGGACTTAGTGGTCCAGCAGTCGTCTGGCGACTGGGACACAAAAGACGCAAACATGGCGAGCTACCGTTTCCTCGTGTAGCAACTCAGCGGGTATTTCGAAGGGTGCGAGTTCCTCCATGTGCCAAGAAACGACAACGACCAAGCAGACGCCTTGGCATGAATCGGCTCTAGCCGCCAAGCAATACCATCTGAAGTCGCCCCTCAATGCCTCCTCAAGCCGTCTGTCAAACCTTCACCAGAATCAGACTCCATCTTTGTGTCGGCTCCTCCTGAAGACGGCGGACCCGACTCCAGAGTTCCGGCAGTCGGAACAGGGACTTTGGCGGGCGACTCCAAAGCTGCCACAGTCAAGCCCGGCCCGGGGACTGCGGTGACGGACTTGAAGATTCCAGAACTCGGCCCAAGGACCGAGCCAGTCGGCCTAGGGACTTCATCAGCCCAACAAGCGGTTGTTGACTCCAGCCGCCGCCTCCCAGCCCAGCCGCCCTCGTCCAAGTCGCAGTTCTGATAGTCGACGAAATAGCAGCACCCTCATGGGCCCAGCCCATCCTCAAATTTTTGGTGAACAAAGAGCTACCAACTGATGAGACCTCAGCTCGGCAAGTACAACGCCGGGTAGCAGCCTATACCATAATCAACAGAGAGCTGGTCAGGCGCAGCGTCACTGGTGTCTACCAGCGCTGCGTAGAGCCAGAGCAAGGCCAGGCAATCCTCAAAGACATCCATCAAGGCGAATGTGGCCACCATGCGGCTTCAAGAGCACTCGTCGCCAAAGCATTTCGGCACGGTTTCTTTTGGTCGACTGTCTTGGAAGAGGCCAAGGAGTTGGTCCGAAAATGCAAAGGGTGCCAGAAGTTCAGCTCCAAGCCGCACCAGCCGGCTTCCGCGCTCAAGACCATCCCCATTGCTTGGCCTTTCGCAGTTTGGGGTCTAGACATGGTGGGACCATTCAAAACAGCACGAGGTGGTCTGACTCACCTACTTGTCGCAGTGGACAAGTTCACCAAGTGGGTGGAAGTAAAGCCAATTAAGAAACTGAACGGTCCGACTGCCGTGACCTTCATCACCGATATCACAATTCGGTACGGCATACCACACAGCATCATCACCGACAACAGCACAAATTTTGCCAAAGGCGCATTGGCCCGTTTCTGTGCAACACAGGGCATCCGACTGGACCTAGCGTCCGTCGCCCACCCGCAGTCAAACGGCCAAGTGGAGCGAGCAAACGGCCTCATCCTGTCCGGCATCAAGCCTCGGTTGATCGAGCCTCTGGAGCGCTCGGCTGGCTGCTGGCTCGACGAGCTGCTAGGCATCCTCTGGAGTCTGCGCACGAATCCAAACAAGTCAACCGACTTCACGCCCTTCTTCCTCGTCTACGGTGCCGAAGCCGTCATCCCAACGGACATAGAGTTCGACTCCCCACGAGTCACCATGTACACCGAGGAGGAAGTAGAAGAAGCACGACAAGACGGCGTCGATCTGCTGGAAGAGGGCCGGCTGTTGGCACTCAGCCGGTCCAGCATCTACCAGCAGAGCCTGCACCAATACCACAACAGGAAGGTCAGGCCAAGATCTTTCCAAGAAGGCGTCCTTGTACTCCGACTAATCCAGCGAACAGCCGGCCAGCACAAGCTGTCGCTGCCTTGGGAAGGCCCTTTCATCATTAGCAAAGTACTAGGCAACGACTCCTACTACCTGATCGACGCTCAGAAGCCCCGAGCACGCAAGAGGGATGACTCCGGCAAGGAGACAGAGCGGCCATGGAACGCAAATCTTCTCCGAAGATTTTACAGTTGAGGCAGTATGTACCATGCTACCTTTTGTATTAAAATACCAAGACTTCGGGCCCCCCGAGACGAGCTCGGGGACTGCCCTCTTTTCTCTGTATGATAAAAATTATGCCTACAAGATGTTACTCTTTGTCATGCCGCTTGGCACTGGGCTCGACAAGTCGGCCCGGGGACTTGCCGCCTTGCACTATGAAATGCTTCCTGCAGCCGGACAAGTAGTGTGTAACATCTAAGCCGTCTTCTGTCAGAAGCCGCAACTCACAGAGTGACTGTACGGTGGGCAGAGGTAAGGTAGAACGGGTGATCGCACGAAAAATGGCTAGGGACTCAAAGCGTAAAAGATAGCTCAAGACGGCTTCCAAGCCCTTCTCGCAAACTGACTCTCGGACAGTCGGATTGTCGTTTTCTATCCAACTTGCTCAAACAATCCTGAAATCGGCTAAGTACTTGCTTTCCCAAAGTAGCCTAGCACTTGATCCAGCAACAGTCTGCAGAGCGACTATCCAATTGGCAAGGCAGGCAACTAGGAGAAAGCGGCAATGGAAAACAGCCAAAAGAACAATGAGCAAGAAAAGATAGACATATATATATAACACAGGCCCTTGGCCGAATTGTCAAGCAGAGGTTCAGAATACACCCCGCGGGTGGAATTGTGCGAATTTAACAAGTTCATCAAAAGACTACTGAAGCAGATAAAACAAAAGACACAGCGGCAACTTAGGAAGCAGCAGACGGAGTCGGGGGGTCGGAGGAGGCGCCAGCGTCAGTCGTCGGGGCGGTCGGCCGACTAGTCTCGGCTTGATCACCTCCGGTAGCAGTCGGATCGGTCGCACGCGGCTCGTTGCTGGAGGCGCGGTCGGGCTGAGGCTGGCCGTCTGCTCCATCTTCTGGTGCCTCCGCCTCGCCCTCATCCTCCGCCTCGTCCTCCTCCTCGATGTTGGAGCCGATCACCTCCGCCGAGTCTTCGCCGTAGTCTGGGTTCATCCCAAACCACTCCGGCGGGACCTCCTCGCCGTCTTCAGACCGCTCGGGGATGAAGATGCTCGTGTCGGTGTACTCGGCGATCGCCGCAGCACGCTTGACAAGGGAGTCTTCCGCAGCTGCCAGCTCCGGCTGGGCCTCCGACCGAAGCGTGGCCAACCGATCTAGATCCAGCCCCGGGTACCACGCCTTGACGAACTCCAAGGCCCGGTGCGCTCCAGCCCGGGCCGAAGAGCCCTTCCAGGCCTCGAGGCGACCAGCCACGACCTCCAACCAGTTGGCCGTTAGGCTGGGGGTGCGCGGAGCCTGCATATCCGGCCAAAGGGCGGAGATCACCTAGGCGCTGACGCGCTGAAGCCGGGCAGCATCCGGTGAGCCGGCCGGAGGCGAGCCTCGATACTCAAGATGTGCTCATCAAGAGTTCGAGGGGCATCGGCGGCGATCTCTGCGCCCTCCGCCCTCCGACTTGCACGATCGGCCTCGATGGCTTGGATAGCGGACTGAGACTGCCCAGGAAAGAAATCTGCAAAAGACACGAAGAAACAAAAAAGCGAGTCAAAAACCAGGAGTCGGCACAACCTAGGTCGGTGGCTCAAAGAAAGAAAACAAAGAGACTCACCATCAACGATGTCTTCGATCTCGTGGAAGCCGGAGGACAGCATCGCCTCCTTGTCAGACCAGGAAGAGCGCTCGCTCGCGAACTCGGCCAGGAGGGCGGCCTCCGTCTCCTCCGCCTCCCTCTGCGACTTCATGAGCAGCCCCTTCTGCTCTGCCAACTGAGTGGTCAGCAGATCGCGCTCCGCGGCGAGCCTGCCGCACTCCTCCCATTTGGCGAGCAGGGCGGAGTTGGCTTCGCTTAGCTGCTGTTGAAGAGCAGTGTTGGCCCCTGAAGGAAAGAAAGAAAGACAACAGTCATCAATAAAGTAGGTCGCCGGGGAGATCCGGCCCGACTGCTCAGCAGTCGGCCCGAATCTCGCGGACTACAGCCCGCGGGTGCGCTAGCGCGCCCCCGCAGAGAAGAGAAAAAGGAGAAGGACTTACTCCGGCTCTCCGCCAAGTCGGTGGTCCGCTTGCCCAACTCTTCAACATTACGGTTGAAGGCGGTGACGCGGAGGTTGTGGTAGTCCTGCAACAAGCATTTCAGACAAAGTTAGTACCCATAAGTTCATCAAATTGGAGTTCCGGACCGCCTGCTCAGCAGCCGACCCAAAACTCGGGGAATACACCCAGTGGGTGCGCTGGCGCGCCCCCACAGAGAGGAACAAGAAAAATAAAGGCCCAAAGAAAAGACATACCCGGACGGCCACCCGCGACGCCAGGAACGCCTTGGTGCAGCTCTGGAGGGCGTCACCCTCAGCGCGGAACTTTGCCTGGACGTCCAGGAGCGCCTGGTTCAGCGGCCCTGTGCTGCCTCCCCGCACGCACCCAACAGGTGCGGCGCTCGTCGCCTCGGCGTCTGGAGCCGCGGAGCTGGCGGTGCCGGCCTCCAGGGGGTGGGGTGCCGAAGTCGCCTTCTCCAGACGATGGCGCGCTGGCGAGCCGACCTGGAGGAGCAGCCTCGCCACGGCCTCTTCTTCGGTCGGCGACACCGGAGGGTCTGCTGGCTGCTCGCCTCGCACGCCTTCAGACGGCAGCGGAGGCGGCGGCGGAACGTTCGTGCCCGGAGTAGAGGGCTTGCCGCCTTCCCCCTCCTCGACGAGGTTCTCCCCGCCGGGTCCCCCAGTCTGCCCCGTGAACTCCGGCGGCAGCGGCGCAGAGTTCAGCGGGGTAACAAGCAAGGCCGCCTGGCGGTGTGCGGCTTCCTCAGCCTGCTGCTTCGCCGCGGCGGCGGCTTTGGCCTCCGCTAGTTTTTTCTTGGCGGAGGCCTCCGCCTTCTCCAGGCGGATGGCTTCTTCTTCATTGCGCTTCTCCTGCGCATTCCGCTCCGTCGCCTCCCGGAGGTCGGCAGCGGGGTCTATCCGCCGAGTGGTGGCGGGCGTCTCCGCTGACCCCATGATGGAGGCGGAGGCGACCCGCTCAAGAGAGAGGGGAGCCCTGAAGAAAGAAGGGCGAGCAGAGACTCAGACAAAATACAAAGAAAGAATAAACTTTGAAGTCAGAATACTTACGCGGAGACCAACGACGGCTTCTTCACTTCCTTACGGAAGCGGATGGCCTTCGCGGCTACCTCGTCCCGCCGGGTCGCTGCAGCCGAGCCCTTGGGCTTCTTCGGCCGGCTGCCAAACAAAGTCGGCGCAGCCCGGTGCTTCTTCCCGCCGCCTGGAGCGCCCGACGCAGCAGAAGAGCCCGCGCCCGGCTGGCTGGCTCCTGGCCGATGGTGAGGGGCGACTCCTCCCTCGGCGTCGTGTTCAAGACAGTCGGCAAAGGTAGCCGAGGGCCTGAAGTCGCCTGTCGTTCCTCCTCCTCCCTCGGCATCGTCTTCCAGAGCCGCCGCCCCCAGATCGGGGTCGTCGACATCGCTCTCCGCCCGATCAGCGGCGAACTCATGGGCCGGCCCCGAGGTGCCAGCTGGTGGGTGAAGAAGGGGATTCTAACCAAAAAGCAGACTGATTAAAACAAGACTCGGCAAGAAGAAGACAATCTAAAGGAAAGAAAGGCGACTCACCATGGGCGGGGGATTGGCGCGGGAGTATGGCTCCTTGCCGAATCGCCAGTCCTCCGGGAGCCTGCTGTCCCAGAGGTAGTTCACCATCAGGGCCACCTCTTCGTGAGGCATGTCCTTGGTGCACATCCGACTCGGGTCGTGTCCCCCGCTCATCTGGCATATCAGGTGAGGGCGGCCTTGGAGTGGGAGAACTCGGCGCGAGACGAAGGCGGCCAGCAGGTCCGGGCCAGTCAGACCCTCCGACTGCGTCAGCACTCGGAGTCGCGTGATGGGGCCGGCTCCCGCAGGCGTCAGCGACCTAGCCCGGTACGACCAGTTGGGCAGTCTGCTAGCCGGCGGGCCGGCTTCGAAAGCCGGCAGATTAACCCAGTCGCCCCTCGTGGCGACATTCCTGACATAGAAGTAGGACCGCTGCCACATCTTCACCGACTTCAGCAGCGAGATGGAGGGGAAGTGGTTGTCGGCTCATGTCCATCGCATAGAGCCACGAAGCCCTCCCACAGAGCCACGAAGGCGGACAGCAGCACCACTGTGTTGGGGGTGAGGTGGTGAGGCTAGAGTCCGTAAAACTCCATGAACGACCGGAAGAAGCTGCTCACCGGCAGCCCCAGCCCGCGCAGGCAGTGCGAGCGGAAGATGAACCGCTCGCCCTCCCATGGGGCGGGGGAAATCTCCCCCTCCGACGCGAGACACACCTACACGCGATCCTCGCCGGGAAGCCGACGTGTCCGGTGGAGGAACTCGATATGGTCTTCGTGGACCTCGGAGCCGTCCCAGGTGCGGAGCGCACTGGGGGAGGCGCGGCAGCGGAGGAAGAGCTCGTCGCGAAGCTGTCGCCCTGGTGTTCACCGGAGCTTGGGCGTGCGGCAAGGCGAAGAAGAGAAGAGGAAGCAGGAGAGCGAGGAGCTACGAGGAGGAAGAAGCGAGGGGTAGTGGGAAGGAGGGGCGCGCGTGCCCCCCTCTTTCCCCTACTTATAGCCCTATGGGCTGCGAAGCTGAGGGGGCGGACATGGGGATTTACTGCGCCCGCAGCCCCACAACCCCCACGATCCACGTAAAGTTACTGCATGCAGTAACTTCACGGGAATCCCAACCACCCGCCAGGGCCGCAGCGGATCCGCTCGGGCGCCGAGGCGTGGTAGTGGCGGGCCCCGCCTATGGGCCTGCCCGTCGCGCGCGTGGGATGGCAGAACGGCCTGGCCACATGCCCTCATGTGACAGGCCAGGAACGGGCGGCGGCCTGGAAGCTTAGCTAGCACGCCACTTGAAATCCCGCCGCGACGTTCGAACTACTAAGCAAGTCAGAATTGAGTGAGTCCGAGTTGGGCGAGTCCAACTCCTTCTAGTCAGCCCGGCGAAAGTCAATCAAGACCATGTGTTGCGCCCAGAAAGAGAAACTGCTGAGGCTTCTCGGCCGATCGTCCACGGCGCCTCACCAGCTTCGGGGACTACTGTCGGAGTAATGGGCCATGGGTAGGCCAACCCGAGCCCCAAGACCTTTCAAGACATCGGGGCAGGCTGCGCCCCTCAAGACCAAGGGCGAAGAGCCGCCTCCTGGGGAGTCTACGGCGAGGCGGCCGACTGCCCGCTCACGGCCGAGTCCCAGGGACGACTTCCAGAGAAGCCGGCTTTGGGGAGTCGGCCGGCGACTCCAACAAACCGTGACCTCATCGAGGGGGACGGGGCAGGGGCGTGGCTACAATGAAGCCCACTCCCCATCCCTTACCTAGGGCAGGCATGGCTACAGCGCGCCGTACTTGGGAATATCTCCCCGCGGCGTGGCACTGTTGCCCAGCCGGCCCTGACATCAGCACCACTGTACCTGGTCCTGCGCCCACGACGGCTTGTCTGTACGGCCTGGAGGCAGCAGGGCCCATTAGCCAGCGAGACCTCGGGAGACGGCGGGAGCACCGCCAGTCGGACCCAACGGGAGTCGGCCCGGGGGAGTCAGCCGAGCCCTCCCCGGGCCCACGCGCCATTAATCAAGAAGAGATGGGGAGTGGCCACAGTGATCGCCCGCCAGGCGGCGGGGCTGTTGCCACGACCCCATGACCAAGCTTGCACCATCAGGAGCACGGCTACAGTAATCAGCAGCCGGCAAGACCCGCCCGCGGCGGACGCGGCCTGTCGGCTCCGTACCAGACCAGTCGGCGGGGCCCACCAGCCGGCGGGCCCCAGCAGTCGGCGGAGAAGTCGGAGGTCGGAGACACTGACGGCTGGGCCCGCGCCCAGTCACATTACCATTGTACCCCTGGGGGGGTAGGCCTATATAAACCCCCTAGGGCACCCAAGCAAAGGGTTGGATCCCAGTAGTTCTATACCTCACCAGATAGAGGGAGAGAGCTAGCCTTGCCCTCTCCTACGACCATACACAGCTCAAGGAGCAACCATGTAAACACTTGACCATAGTGATCATGCGGAGACCCGGCAGAGCAGCAGTAGCGGTATTATCTCCCCGGAGAGCCCCTAAGCTGGGTAAGATTCGCCGGCGTGCATGCCTTCGCCTCATCCCGTTTCCAGGCACCGGTGACGTTCTACTCGCCCCCACCATGATAAGCCATCCGTTGGCATATGTCGCACAAAACCCCCGACATTTGGTGCCCACCGTGGCGCATGGTGCACCGCCATCCGGAGATCTGTTCTGGACGGGAACCCTTTTCCTCCCTAGCGAGCGCATCTAGCCAGGCACGCCAGACGAAGTTTGCATCAACGCGCTGCATGGCGTGGAGATCGCCTGCACAGCCAGCTCCTTGGCCGAACTTGTCGGCGAGGTCCGCCTCTCCGACGAACCTGCGTCCGACGCAGGCGTAGGCGGCCCCGAAAACCTCCTCACGGGCCTCCTCGATCAACTCCACGTTTCCGGCGAGCCTGCCGTACACTTGGAGTCCGTAGGCTCCACCGACCCAATGCTGGTCGACTCCGACGCCGCGTCGGTCGACGCTTTCCCCTCCAATGTGGTGGTCTACGACGAACCTCTCCCCCACGCGGAGAGCGATGGGGCCACCGTCACTGAGGTGCTGGTCATCAGTCATGACGAGTTCCCTTGTGGAAGGCCGCCAGACTCACTCAGCGCGGCGCTGCAAGACCTAGCTGCGCCCATTCCGGAAGATGCTAACGCGGAGACGTTAGAAGCGCGCCGCCTTCAGCTTGTTGAAGGCGCGAAGAAGCTAGCCAGTGTGAGACGCTTGTCAGAAGCTTACCAGCAGGAGATGGATCGCGTTGTTGGCGGCTCGCACAGAGCCACGAAGCCACGAAGACTACGGGTCCGACGGAGGAACTCGATATGGTCTTCGTGGACCTCGGAGCCGTCCCAGGTGCCGGAGCGCACTGTGGGAGGCGCGGCAGCGGAGGAAGAGCTCATCGCGAAGCTGTCGCCACGGCGTTCGCCGGAGCTTGGGCGTGTGGCAAGGCGAAGAAGAGAAGAGGAAGCAGGAGAGCGAGGAGGAAGAAGCGAGGGGTAGTGGGAAGGAGGGGCGCGCGTGCCCCCCTCTTCCCCCTACTTATAGCCCTATGGGCTGCGAAGCCAAGGGGGCGGACGTGGGGATTTACTGCGCCCGCAGCCCCACAACCCCCACGATCCACGTAAAGTTACTGCGCGCAGTAACTTCACGAGAATCCCAACCGCCCGCCAAGGCCGCAGCGGATCCGCTCGGGCGCCGAGGCGCGGTAGTGGCGGACCCCGCCTATGGGCCTGTCCCGTCGCGCGCGTGGGATGGCAGAACGGCCTGGCCACATGCCCTCGTGTGACAGGCCAGGAACGGGCGGCGGCCTGGAAGCTTAGCTAGCACGCCACTTGAAATCCCGCCGCGACGTTCGAACTACTGAGCAAGTCAGAATTGAGCGAGTCCGAGTTGGGCGAGTCCGACTCCTTCTAGTCAGCCCGGTGGAAGTCAATCAAGACCATGTGTTGCGCCCGGAAAGATAAACTGCTGAGGCTTCTCGGCCGATCGTCCGCGGCGCCTCACCAGCTTCGGGGACTACTGTCGGAGTAATGAGCCATGGGTAGGCCAACCCGAGCCCCACGACCTTTCAAGACATCGGGGCAGGCTGCGCCCCTCAAGACCACAGGGCGAAGAGCCGCCTCCTGGGGAGTCTACGGCAAGGCGGCCGACTGCCCGCTCACGGCCGAGTCCCAGGGACGACTTCCAGAGAAGCCGGCTTTGGGGAGTCGGCCGGAGAGTCCAACAAACCGTGTCGGTGTTTTGGGGACGGGGGTCCCCAGACTTGCCTGCCTGCGGCCTGCGGCCTGCGGCGTGGCTCAAAGGGGGGCCCAGCGTGGCCCATCTTCACCAACACAAACCCAAGACCCTCGCGAGGGGCCAAGCCTCGCGGGGTGGACGACGCGGAGCCTCCTCAGGCACGGCCTCCTCAGGTTGGCTCACGAGGAGGCGGAGAGATCAAGGCGGGGTACCTCACGAGGTGCTCGTGATGCAAGCCATGACGACCGGGGGCGCCAGACGGGTGCCAGCCCGCGCAGTGTCCTCCCTTCCTCTTTGGTGCAAAGGGGGCAAGCGCAGCCGTGGAGTACCGAGGCATCAGGTAAAGGTTGCCATTTCGGTGCAATAAGACCAAGACCAGGAGGACTACGAGACGGAGGTCACCGTGGAGCCCAAGACGGCGTCACCACCAGAGCTTTGCGCAGGCGAAGACTACTTTTGTCAGGATAGTTGATACTAGTTGTCCCCCTTCAAATTAGCCCACCATTGTTGGCTCCCTTCCCGCTCGATATTTGGCAAGAGGACCAGGGCCACTATAAATAGGACCAGCCACCCACAGAGCAAGGGGAGAGGCAGAAAGGAAGGCAGAGAGAGACGAGGCGGAAAAGAGAGCTGAGCCGGAGGGTTGGAAGGATATAGAAGATCAGAAAGAGAGAGAGAGAGAGAGAGAGAAAGGTGACTGAGTTCCTCCCAGCAGTTCATCGCCCCAGCCAAGAACATACCCTCGCGAGGCTGTTCTTCCTTGTATTGTTCATCATCATCAGCCCAAGAGGCAATCCACCACACCACACACTGGAGTAGGGTATTACACCACAACGGTGGCCCGAACCAGTATAAACCCTGTGTCTCTTGTGTTGTTCTTTCCTTAGTTTAGATCTTTGCAAGGCGGAGGGGTGCAGGTAGGTAGGAGGCGAAATCTCCGCGCGCACCCCAGTGTTCGAACCTCAAGGGTCTGCCGGAACCCGAAATCCGACATTTGGCGCGCCAGGTAGGGGTGCGCCGGGATTCGTCTTCCACCACCCCGTTCTCCTCCGACCATCACGCCCATGCCTGACGCTCGTCGGGCCCGCACCGAGCACCGGGCCGCGCTCGCTTCCCGTGGCGCCCAGACGGCCCCTGTCGGCTGGCGTCCTCGCCGTTCCCCGTAACCTGCCGTCAATGCTGCCACCGCCCGGTGGGGGACGAGCAGCAAGCATCGTCCCAGCATCTGTCCGTGCGGCAAGACGGCTGCACTGCGACTCCCTCGTTCACCCCAGCTGGTTCTTCGTCCCGCGCGCTCCGCGCGCCCATGGAGGCTCGGGCTGCACTCATCGTAGCGAACGAGCTCCTGCGCTACCGTCCCGTCTATGAAGAATGGCTCGACCGCATCGCCGAGCTCGTCCGCGCCGCAGGGGGCTCTCCTGCGCCGTCCGTTCCGCTGCACCGCACCCTGCCCCGCGCGGGCAATGAAGCTCCAGTGGCGCCCCGGCCGCCTCCTCCTCAGGAAGGTGCCATGGCTCGAAGGCGCGTGGCCCCTGGGCGGAACCCGCTCTGTCAGGCGCCAGCGCAACAAGAGCAGAGCTGTCAAGAAGTCCCTCGCCCGCAAGAAGCTGCCCGGGCGCTCCCTGCCCCAGCACGTCGCGACCATGCTCCTGCTCCCGCGCGTCAAGACCACGCGCTGCTCCCAGCTGCAGCACGTGGGGACATGCAAGACCATCTTCCCCGTCATCCAAGGCCTCCTGTGGCCACAGCAGGCTGCCGTGCCTTCACCGCCGAGCTATGCAACGTCGCGTGGCCCAGCAAGTTCAAGCCAGACTTGCCTCCTCGCTACGACGGCACGGCTGACCCTGCGGAGTTCCTCCAGCTCTACGAGCTGGGCATCGAAGCTGCCAATGGAGATGAGAAGGTCATGGCGAACTGGTTCCCCATGGCACTCAAGGACGGGGCCCGCACCTGGCTCCTGAACCTGGCTCCATGCTCAATCTCCTCCTGGGACGAGATGCGCACCCGCTTCATCGCCAACTTCCAAGGCACTCGCGACCGGCCACCCGCCGTGAGCGACATGCGCCGCATCAAGCAACAGCCCGGGGAGACCCTGCAGAAGTACATCCAGTGCTTCAACAACGCGCACCTCAAGATTCCCAAGGTGACTGAGGAGGCCATCATCTCGGCCTTATCCGATGGCATGCGCGACGTCAAGATGAAGGAGGAGCTGGCGATGCATGAAGACCTGTGCACTTCCTTGGAACTATTCAACCTGGCAACCAAGTGCGCCAGGGCCGAGGAAGGGCGTCTCTCCCTCCTCGAGCTGCCTGTCGCAGACCCAGAAGAGAAGAAACCCAAGGCCAAGGATGTGAAGCGCAAGGGGCTTCCATGCTCGCAGCAGAACCAGACACCAAGCGGGGCAGAGATCAGCCCGAACCTTCCAAGGGCAGCTGGTACTGTGTGTACCACGACCTCCACACCCACAACACTAACGAATGTCAAGAGCTCCGAGCTGTGCGATAAGGAAGGATCGGCCGTCGCCCTGACCGCAGTGACCGGGGCTACGGCCGAGGAGGAGGAAGGAACACAGGACACTGGGAAGACCGTGGCCCGCGCCAAGGGTGGCGCGATCAACCTCGCGAGGATCGCTGGCAAGACCCGCCTCGCGAGGGAGGCTGGAGGGATCAGCCTCGCGAGGGAGACTGGAGGGATCAGCCCCGCGAGGATCGCCCGCAAGGCAACGCAGGCCTCCCACCACTGCCGCCGCAGCCAAGGAGAAACGAGGACCGCCACCAGGACGAGGGGGCTGGGGGCTTCCAGGAGCCGCGCATGATCGCCTGCATCCTGGGCGGGGCACAAGCCCCAGCCTCTCAGCGTATCTTCAAGCAGTTCGCCCACGAAGTGAATGTAGTCCTCCCCAGGCTCGAAGCCACGCGCCCTCTCAAGTGGTCGGCGTGCGCCATCACGTTCAGCTCAGCAGATCAGCTCAAGTGTGCGGCTACATCCGGAGTTCTCCCAATGCTTTGTTCCCCAATCATCAGCAACGTGGTGGTCACCAAGACCCTCATCGATGGTGGTGCAGGGCTCAACGTCCTGTCCGTGGAAACATTCAACAACCTCCAAGTGCCCTACAGCAAGCTTCAGCCAACCAAGCCCTTCTCCGGTGTCACCGACGGCTCCACGGTCCCGATTGGGCAGGTCCGCCTCCCTGTCACCTTCGGGGCACGCGACAACTACCGAACCGAGCTCATCGACTTCGACGTCGCTCACATTCGCATGCCGTACAATGCCATCCTTGGGTACCCAGCGCTGGCCAAGTTCATGGCCGTAACTCACCACGGCTACAATGTCCTCAAGATGCCAGGGAGCGGCGGAGTCGTCACGGTGCCATGTGAAGAGAAGGATGCGGTGTTTTCCCTAGAACAAGCCTTTCAGTCCGCGTCACTGGAAGACCTGGATCGTGGAAGCAGGAGGCCTCCCGAGACCGCCCCTAAGAAGAAGAAGACATCGTCCGGCCCGACCACTCAAGAGGCAGGCCCCTCCGGGCCCACGCCTGCCCGGGGGGAACCTCCTTCCATCGCATAGGAAAGCGCGCCCAGCGCCCTCCTCAGGCAGGGCTCGGGGGCTCTCTCCTGGAGGGTCACCGACCTAGCCAGGGTCACGAGGGAGGCGCTTGGGCACCACATGGAGGCGTGTTTCGAAGCACGTTTCCCTCAAGAAGGAGCAAGGCAAGGAGATCCAGACCCTCAGGAGTTCGTCAGCAAGGCCATTCAGGAGCTACAGGAGTCAAGAGTCATGAAAGGTGGCCGCCGCCTACCAGCAGTGGCTCCCCATCCAGGCGAGGATGGTGGGCTGCGCGTCTGCATCGATATACCAGGGCTCAACCGAGTCGCCTCTTTGGAGCGCCTCTGGCCCTCGCGAGTGGGGCGCTGCGGAGGCCCACCCCACAGCTACGTTCGCAAGCCTTACGGTTTGCCGAACGCGGCTGACACGTACCAGTGCCTCATGAGGGGCATCACGGAGGCACGGGAGGCCAGGCATTCTGCAGCCCTGGCAGGGATGGAGATGGCCCGTGAGGAGCCGCCAGCGCCTCCGGAGCCTCCCGAGGCCCCTGGGCCTGGGGGCTCGTGACGATCGGCTCCCGCAGCCCACCGAGCTTGCTACACCAATGCTCCTTCGTCCTCAACATCATCAGGTGACATCTTTTCGAGTTTTATTTCTAGCTGGGAGCGCCCCCCCAGGGCTGCATTATTCCCAGGCCGCGTGGGTCCGTCCCTGCGGCGTGTATCCCCTTTTATTCCATGTTGTTAGCTTACCTTGTTGGGGGCGCCCCTCGGGCTGCATGATCCCCAAGCCGCTCGGGCCTGACCCAGTGATGTCTGCATTCCCAGCATCTATTTGAACGAATCCACTCCTTCGCGGCTAATGTGTTTTACCTAGTTGCCTGCTCAGCTGACACCAACTAACGGAGCTGCTCCCAAAACGGCACGACACTTGCGCATGGGTCCGTCCCTGCAACGCCGACAAACCTGGATGGCTAAGCTCTGGCCGCGGCAGCCCCGCATAGCGTCACCTCGTCAAGCCTTCAGTGCCTAACTACCCCTCGGAAGCAACCAACGGCTGACTATCAATTGTCATGGCAACCCCTTGTTTTTTTCTATGAGGGACCTGCAGGACCTCTTGAAAGAGCTGCGTCAGGCGAGGCCCTTGTGGTGTCTCCTTCGCTCTCGTCCGCGCGAACCGCTTGCACGTTAAAGGGGGGTGCCTGAGCATCGCGACTCCGGGCTCCCACTGGCTCTCTAGCCCTCACCCTCTGGCCTTGACCACGGCATCACGACCTGGCATACCAGCGACGGCTGAGACTCGCTCGAGGGCCGGGACCCGAGGACGTAGAGCAGAAAGGGGAGCAAAGGCGAGAGGGGAGAGACACGCGAGGACCTCGCCGAGCAACCTCGCGCCTGCCGATGCACGGACCCAGTGACACACTAGAGAGCGGCCCCTGATCCTCGAGATAAGTCATCACCCGGAAGCGCCAGCTGCCGTGGCACCATCCCTGCACCTAATGCTACCCCGTGTTAGCGACGCCGCTCTCCTTTCTCACCAAACAACGGCTGCTTGGGCGCCAAAGGGGACCTCCTGAGCATCGCGACTCAGGGGCTCTTACCGGACTCCGGGTCGCTCACCTCCTGGCCTTGACCACGGCATCGCGACCTGGCATACCAGCAACGGCTGAAGCCGCCTTGGGACTGGGACCTGTCGGCGCAGAGCACCAAGCCCTCGTGAGGTTCGAAAGGGAGGACTGAGCTAAGACGGAATGAGCAACTCACGCAATTCTATGACAAGGGTTATATTAACAAAACAGGATCACAGGCACCTTACAAGCCCCCACGGGGTGCGTTTTTGATTCCTCGTAGGGAACAGATCCTAAAGGGACACAAACTACGCACCGACGCCAACCCCATCCAGATCAGAGTCGGCGGCGGCTTGATGAGCCCGCCCTGCTCCAGGAGCGGCGCCGGCTCGGGGGCTCGTAGCTGTCGTCGCTCGTCTCCGGAGTCGCGAAGAGCTCGCCGGAGTCGCTGGAGCCTCTGACGCCTCCACCGCCTGAGGAGCCGCCAAGGGAGCGGTTGGCGGTCCCAGTCCTCGTCGCGGCAGGGTCCTGGCCACCTTCCCCGGGGCAGCACTCCAGCCGGCGCCCGCTCGCATCGAAGACCTTGAAGAGCATCACCGAAGCACCGTCGTAATCCAAGTGGACCGCGAAGACGCCCCTTACCCTGCAAACCCGAGCGATCTCTCTCCAGCCCCGAGTCATGAAGACCTCGCCCGGGGCAACGACCGCGACCTCTGCCTCGGTCGCGAGGGTGCGGCAGCCAGCGCTCTGCAGCCAGAGCTCCAGGGGCTCCCCCTGCGGGATGATGGAGGCGAAGAAGGGAGGAAGGCGGATCCAAGACTGAAGAGGAATGGCGACGTGGAGCACGAACTCTTGGGAGGAGCCCTCGGTGTGGACCCCAGGGGGGACGACCCACACCTTCATGACCCGTCGGCACCGACGGCGGCGCCGCCCATGGCGGTCAGCATCAGCTCCTTCGGGGCCCTCGACATGGGCGTACAATGGCAGCGGGAACCCCGGCGGCACCCGCTCGCACCAAGGCCTCGACACCACTTGAAGGGCCCCTTCGCCCGGGCCACGGGGGACGAGCCGTTTCTTCGGCGGGAGTGGGTATGGTTCCTCTCGGGGAGCTTTTCCCTTCTCTGCCGTCGAGAACCGGCAGATTGGAGCCATCGCAATAGGATGGAGCAAGGATCGGGAAGGAGAAGCAAGGGGAGATGGACTGGAAGGGCGCGCGCTGTCCGGTACTTATGGTCGGCGAAGGCCAACCGCCGACCTCCACGATTATAGGTAATCATGACCCACTTTGCATGCAGGGACTTGTCCAATCCCTGCAGTTGCCGAGGTGCCATGGGGAAGTGGAGACGCCCATGACCAACCAACCGCCACGCGGCGCCCAAGGCCGCAGGATGTCAGGGCCCGCGGCGCTTCGCTCTTGCCCTTCCACCTCCCTGCACGGCCAAGTCCGGGCGCGCCTTGGGCCCAGGGGCTACTGTCGGTGTTCTGGGGACGGGGGTCCCCAGACTTGCCTTCCTGCGGCCTGCGGCGTGGCTCAAAGGGGGGTCCAGCGCGGCCCATCTTCACCAACACAAACCCAAGACCCTCGCGAGGGGCCAAGACTCGCGGGGTGGACGACGCGGAGCCTCCTCAGGCACGGCCTCATCAGGCTGGCTCATGAGGAGGCGGAGAGATCAAGGCGGGGTACCTCACGAGGTGCCCATGACGCAAGCCATGACAACCGGGGGCGCCAGATGGGTGCCAGCCCGCGCAGTGTCCTCCCTTCCTCTTTGGTGCAAAGGGGGCAAGCGCAGCCGCGGAGTACCGAGGCATCAGGAAAAGGTTGCCATTTCGGTGCAACGAGACCAAGACCAGGAGGACTACGAGATGGAGGTCACCGTGGAGCCCAAGACGGTGTCATCACCACAGCTTTGCGCAGGCGAAGACTACTTTTGTCAGGATAGTTGATACTAGTTGTCCCCCTTCAAATTAGCCCGCCATTGTTTGCTCCCTTCTCGCTCGATATTTGGGAAGAGGACCAGGGCCACTATAAATAGGACCAGCCACCCACAGAGCAAGGGGAGAGGCAGAAAGGAAGGCAGAGAGAGAGACGAGGCGGAAAAGAGAGCTGAGCCGGAGGGTTGGAAGGATAGAGAAGATCAGAAAGAGAGAGAGAGAGAGAGAGAGAGAGAGAGAAAGGTGACTGAGCTCCTCCCAGCGGTTCATCGCCCCAGCCAAGAACATACCCTCGCGAGGCTGTTCTTCCTTGTATTGTTCATCATCATCAGCCCAAGAGGCAATCCACCACGCCACACACTGGAGTAGGGTATTACACCACAACGGTGGCCCGAACCAGTATAAACCCTGTGTCTCTTGTGTTGTTCTTTCCTTAGTTTAGATCTTTGCAAGGCGGAGGGGTGCAGGTAGGTAGGAGGCGAAATCTCCGCGCGCACCCCAGTGTTCGAACCTCAAGGGTCTGCCGGAACCCGAAATCCGACAAACCGTGACCTCATCGAGGGGGACGGGGCAGGGGCGTGGCTACAATGAAGCCCACTCCCCGCCCCTTACCAAGGGCAGGCATGGCTACAGCGCGCTGTACTTTGGAAGATCTCCCCGCGGTGTGGCACTGTTGCCCAGCCGGCCCTAACATCAGCACCACTGTACCTAGTCCTGCGCCCACGACGGCTTGTCTGTATGGCCTGGAGGCAGCAGGGCCCATCAGCCAGCGAGACCTCGGGAGACGGCGGGAGCACCGCCAGTCGGACCCAACGGGAGTCGGCCCGGGGGAGTCAGCCGAGCCCTCCCCGGGCCCACGCGCCATTAATCAAGAAGAGATGGGGAGTGGCCACAGTGATCGCCCGCCAGGCGGCGGGGCTGTTGCCATGACCCCATGACCAAGCTTGCACCATCAAGAGCACGACTACAGTAATCAGAAGCCGGCAAGACCCGCCCGTGGCGGACGCGGCCTGTCGGCTCCGTACCAAACCAGTCGACGGGGCCCACCAGCCGGTGGGGCCCAGCAATCAGCGGAGAAGTCGGAGGTCGGAGACACTGACGGCTGGGCCCGCGCCCAATCACATTACCATTGTACCCCTGGGGGGTAGGCCTATATAAACCCCCCAGGGCACCCATGCAAAGGGTTGGATCCCAGTAGTTCTATACCTCACCAGATAGAGGGAGAGAGCTAGCCTTGCCCTCTCCTACGACTATACACAGCTCAAGGAGCAACCGTGTAAACACTTGACCATAGTGATCATGCGGAGACCCCGCAGAGCAGCAGTAGGGGTATTATCTCCCCGTAGAGCCCCGGAGCTGGGCAAGATTCGCCGGCATGCATGCCTTCGCCTCATCCCGTTTCCAGGCACCGGCGACGTTCTACTCGCCCCCACCATGATAGCCATCCGTTGGCATATGTCACACCAAACCCCCGACATTTGGCGCCCACCGTGGGGCATGGTGCACCGCCGTCCGGAGATCTGTTCTGGACGGGAACCCTTTTCCTCCCTGGCGAGCGCAGCCAGCCAGGCACGCCAGACGAAGTTTGCGTCGACGCGCTGCGTGGCATGGAGATCGCCTGCGCAGCCAGCTCCTTGGCCGAACTTGTCGGCGAGGTCCACCTCTCCGACGAACCTGCGTCCGACGCAGGCGTAGGCGGCCCTGAAAACCTCCTCGCGGGCCTCCTCGATCAACTCCATGTTTCCGGTGAGCCTACCGTAGACTTGGAGTCCGTAGGCTCCACCGACCCGATGCTGGTCGACTCCGACACCGCGTCGGTTGACGCTTTCCCCTCCAACGTGGTGGTCTACGACGAACCTCTCCCCCACGCAGAGAGCGATGGGGGCACCGTCACTGAGGTGCTGGTCATCAGTCATGACGAGTTCCCTAGTGGAAGGGCGCCCGACTCACTCGGTGCGGCGCTGCAAGACCTAGCTGCGCCCATTCCGGAAGATGCTGACGCGGAGACGTTAGAAGCGCGCCTCCTTTAGCTTGTTGAAGGCGCGAAGAAGCTAGCCAGCATGAGACGCTTGTCAGAAGCTTACCAACGGGAGATGGATCACGCTGTTGGCGGCTCACCGGCTCCGGCAGGGCCCAGCCGCTTTGGCGCGGTTCAGCAGCGCGGCATAGCCATCGCCAGCCTGTTTGGGGCTAGCCGCCCCATGTATGCCATGCCAGCGGAGAACATCCGAGCCGCCCAGGCAGCGGCGAATGAGCTGGACAATTTCGAGGGCGAAGAGCACCGCCTCATGATGGAGCGAGTCCAGCGGCTCCTCGACGTGGCCGCCGCGCAGAACGAGGCCGGCTGCCGCACGGAGGCGCCGCAGCGGCCAAACAACGACCTGCACCGAGATCAAGGCGCGACATCTCGGACGCCGACTAGCGGTGCCCGAGGAAGAAAGGACAAGGAGCCGGCTGTCAGCCACAGTCGGACTCGGATTACCATAGAGCGCGACCGAGACGGCCGCCCGAGAGTAGTGGAACGATGGGACGACTGTCCGCCTCCCCCTCCCCGCAAGGAGAGGCGAGTCTCCCTGCCACCTGTTGACCATCCGACTCTCGGTGACCGCCTTGGCCGCCGAGAGGGGGTCGGAGAGAATGACGCCCGCCACCGGATCGACCGACTTCACCGGTCCCTGGCGCTGGAAGAAGAAGACGAGCTGGGTCCGCCTTGTTTCGGGCCCCGCATTCGGGACGAGCCCTTTCCCAGAGGGTTCACGCTCCCAAGAGACACGCCCAAGTATACCGGCTCCGTGAAGCCGGAAGACTGGCTAGTCGACTACTCCACGGCTGTCAGCATAGCAAACGGCAACAAGCATGTTGCCGTAAAGTACGTTCCGCTCATGCTCCAGGGCACGGCCCGGACATGGCTGAACAGCCTAAAGCCCTGCGGCATCAACAGTTGGGTCGCCTTCACCGAATTATTCGTTTGCAACTTCACCAGCACGTACAAGCGTCCTCCCAAGCCTCGCCAGCTCTCCCTATGCATGCAAGGTCCTGATGAGTCGACTCACGACTACCTCACGCGTTGGGCTGAGCGCCAGAACTCCTGCAAGGGCGTGCACGAGGTGCAGGCCATCGAGTACTTCACAGCCGGGTGCCGAGAAGGCACCCTCCTCAAGCACAAGCTCCTCTGCGATGAGCCAGAAACCCTCGACGAGCTGCTGATCATAGCGTACAAGTACGCTACGGCTGACTCCTCCATGAAGACGGAAATTCAAATCAGCACGACTGGCAAAGTAGCTCCTCAGGCTCCAAGAACTCCACAGCAGACGCCGGCCGGCGACAACAGCAGGGCGACCACAAGCGCAAGGCCCCGCAGCCGGCTTCCAACAGCCAGCGGGTCGCGACCATCGAAGCCCAACAGCCAGAAGAGCAGCCTCCGCCCAAGCGACAGAAAGGCGGCAAGTCGAATTGGTTGCCGGCCTTCTCCTGCGAGCAGACCTTGGATGGACCTTGAAAGTTCCACAGCAGCACGAAGCCATCGAATCACACCACCCAGAAGTGCCACTGGCTCACCAGGATCGCCAAGGGAGATGGCCTCCTGCCACCCCCGCCTACTGGGCAGCCGCCTCCGCCTCCGCCACAGCAGCCGGCAGTCAGGCCAGTCGGCGCAGTATAAGACGAGTACCCTGAAGAGCACGGAGCCTACATGGTGTTCACCAGTGTGGCTGACGATCGACGCAGTAGGCGGCTACAGCGACAAGAGGTGAACACGGTAGCCTCAGAGACGCCAGAGTTCATGCACTGGTCTGAGAGGCCCATCAGCTGGAGCAGGGCTGACCACCCAGAAGTGATGCCGAGTCCGGGCTCCTATGCCTTGGTCCTGGACGCCACCTTTGCCATGGACAAACGGGCCGCGCGTTTCTCGCGAGTTCTGATAGATGGGGGTAGCAGCATCAACATCCTGTACAAGGACACCATGGAGAAGTTAGGAATCAAGTAGAGACAGCTTCAGAACAGCCGGACTGTGTTCCACGGCATTGTTCCTGGGCTTTCCTGTTCACCAATCGGCAAGATCCTGATTGACGTCCTCTTTGGGGACATGGGGACAAAGATCACTTCCGAAGAGAGTCTGTTTGGTTTGAGGTGGTGGACCTTGAGAGCCCATACCATGCGCTACTTGGCCGGCCCGCCTTGGCCAAGTTCATGGCGGTCCCCCACTACGCCTACCTCAAGATGAAGATGCCCAGTTCCAGGGGAATTCTGATTGTGGCCGGCGACTACCGGAAGTCATCCGCTTGCGCGGCCGAGAGCAGTCGGCTGGCCGAGTCCCTGGTGATTGCGGCCGAGAAGCGACTCCTTGAGCGAGCTGTGGCGATGGCTGGCAAGCAGCAGGAGATATCGCCCGACCCGAAGGAGTCGGAAGCCGAAGGTTCGTTCAAGCCGGCCAAAGAGACAAAGAAGATACCCTTGGATCCGGAACACCCAGAGAGGTACGCCGTCGTAGGTGCAAACCTCGACAGTAAATAGGAAGGCAAGCTCGTCGATTTCCTCCGTGAGAATTGGGACATCTTCGCATGGTGTCCCAAAGACATGCCAGGTGTGCTGACGGAATTCGCCGAGCACAAGTTACACGTCCGATCTTATGCAAAGCCGGTCAGGCAGCCCCTGCGCCGCTTATCAGAAGAGAAGAGAAGAGTTGTCGGAGAAGAGATAGCCCGACTCCTAGCAGCCGGCTTCATTATGGAAGTTTTCTTCCCGGAGTGGCTGGCAAATCCGGTCCTGGTGCTAAAGAAGAACAAGCCATGGCGAATGTGTATTGACTGCACGGACCTCAACAAGGCCTGCCCCAAGGACCCGTTTGCTCTGCCGAGAATTGATCAGGTGATAGACTCCACAGCCGGATGCGAGCTGTTGAGTTTCTTGGATGCATACTCAGGATATCACCAGATCAAGCTGAACCCAGCTGATAGATTGAATACCGCCTTCATCACGCCGTTTGGAGCATTCTGCTACCTCACCATGACGTTCGGCTTGAGGAATGCGGGCGCCACCTTTCAGCATTGCATGCAGAAGTGCCTCCTCAAGCAGCTCAGTAGGAACGCCCACGTTTACGTGGACGACGTGGTGGTGAAGACGGAAAAGCGAGGAACATTGCTGGAAGACCTCAAGGAGACCTTTGAGAACCTGCGCCGGTTCCAGATCAAGCTCAACCCCGAGAAGTGTGTCTTCGGAGTACCAGCCGGCCAGCTGCTAGGTTTCCTAGTCTCTGAACGCGGCATAGAATGCAACCCAGTAAAAATCAAGGCCATCGAGAGAATGGAGGTACCTAGCCGACTGCTGGATGTGCAGAAGTTCACCGGCTGCTTGGCGTCCATCAGCCGATTCATCAGTCGGCTGGGCGAGAAAGCTCTCCCCTTATACCAACTCATGAAGAAGACCACTTTTTTCGAGTGGAACCATAAGGCGGACGAAGCTTTTCACCAGTTGAAGAAGATGCTGACTACTCCACCCGTCCTGGCGGCTGCGACTCCCAAGGAACCTATGCTCCTGTACATCGCCGCCACCAGCCGAGTAGTCAGCACAGTCATTGTAGTAGAGCACAAGGAGGAAGGTAAGGCGCTACCTGTCCAGAGACCAGTATATTACCTGAGCGAGGTACTGTCGACCTCCAAGCAGAACTACCCCCACTACCAGAAGATGTGTTATGGCGTGCACTTTGCTGCCAAGAAATTGAAGCCTTACTTTCAAGAGCATCCAATCATGGTGGTCTGCACGGCTCCACTTGCCGAGATCATCGGCAGCCATGATGCCTCTGGTCGAGTGGCCAAGTGGTCCATAGAGCTGGCTCCTTACACCGTCTACTACCAGCCCCGCACCGCTATCAAATCACAAGCACTGGCCGACTTCCTCGTCGACTGGGCCGAGACCGAGTCTCTGCCTCCAGCACCTGACTCCACCCATTGGCGGATGCACTTTGACGGCTCCAAGATGCGCACCGGCTTGGGAGCCGGCGTCGTCCTCACCTCTCCCAAAGGCGACAAGCTCAAATATGCATTGCAAATCCATTTTGCCGCCTCCGACAACGTGGCCGAGTACGAGGCGCTCATTCACGGGCTCCGGCTTGCCAAAGAACTTTCTGCTGCGAACCCTCTACTCCATTTTGAAGGCGGTGACGCGGAGGTTTTGGTAGTCCTGCAACAAGCATTTCAGACAAAGTTAGTACCCAGAAGTTCATCAAATTGGAGTTCCGGACCGCCTGCTCAGCAGCCGACCCGAAACTCGGGGACTACACCCAGTGGGTGCGCTGGCGTGCCCCCACAGAGAGGAACAAGAAAAATAAAGGCCCAAAGAAAAGACATACCCGGACGGCTGCCCGCGACGCCAGGAACGCCTTGGTGCAGCTCTGGAGGGCGTCGCCCTCAGCGCGGGGCTTCGCCTGGACTTCCAGGAGCGCCTGGTTCAGCGGCCCTGTGCCACCTCCCCGCACCCACCCAACAGGTGCGGCGCTCGTTGCCTCGGCGTCTGGAGCCGCGGAGCTGGCGGTGCCGGCCTCCAGGGGGCGGGGTACCGAAGTCGCCTTCTCCAGATGACGGCGCGCTGGCGAGCCGACCTGGAGGAGTAGCCTCGCCACGGCCTCTTCTTCGGTCGGCGGCACTGGAGGGTCCGCTGGCTGCTCGCCTCGCACGCCTTCAGACGGCGGCGGAGGCGGCGGCGGAACGTTCGATAAGCCATTTTGATGTGAGAACATCACTTGTTATGTGTGTTGATTTGTGTTTGGTGATTGTATGACGAGTAAAACATGATGACATTGTTGTTTAGTTGTACTCATATTTGGCTGTGAAACTTGAATTTGATGACATAGTTTGTTGTTGGACTACAATTTGCTCGACGTCTTCGAATGGGAACAAAGCTGACCCGACAGGGCCTCTGCTAATTTATTTATTTATTACCCAAAGGGCCTCTGCTATTTATTTATTTATGAGCAAAAGGGGATACCCCCCGATTTATGTTAATTGAAATCATTAGATGTTCACAACACTACACCCAGCCTACTACAAAGGTTTCATTCATTACTAGTTTCAGCAAAGTGCTCATGTCATAGCCACTGAATACATCGCGAGTGCTACATACACTACAAATAAAGAGACAATCATCCTACAGAGCACATCGATTTTGCCCATTATCTTCACAAGCTCTTTCATCTCCACATTGCTGTCAAGGCCATTCAGCAGCTGTTGCTTGGCCATGATCAGAGGAACTACATCTTTAACCTTCTGCTCTGCATCTTCCTCTTCTATCGTTCCATCAGTTACTTGTCTAACACCCCAACCTGCTGGTATTGGGATTCCTCGGCTAACCAAATAATCAGCGTAGTTGCATTCCCCCACATCAGCAACTTCCCAGAAATACAAATCACATGAATCTTCCCTTTTCTGCATGAATCAAACTGGAAGATTGTAACACCCCGGATGTAACTTTCCCTATTTGTACTCCAACTCTTGCCGTTTCCGGCGTTAAGTTATATTTATTTCCTCGGGTTCGGGTTTTGTCTCCGTGTGTTGTTGTCGTTGTCATGCATCTCATATCATGTCATCATGTGCATTGCATCTGCATACGTGTTCATCTCTTGCATTCGAGCATTTTCCCCGTTGTCTGTTTTGCATTCCGGCGCTTCGTTCTCCTCCGGTGGTCATTTCTAGCTTTCTTTCTTGTGTGGGGATTAAACATTTCCGGATTGGGCCGAGACTTGCCAAGCGGCCTTGGTTTACTACCGGTAGACCGCCTGTCAAGTTTCGTACCATTTTGACTTCGTTTGATACTCCAACGGTTAACCGAGGGACCGAAAAGGCCTCATGTGTGTTGCAGCCCAACACCCCTCCAATTTGGCCCAAAACCCACCAAACTCTGCTCCATGTCCTAGAGCGTTCGATCACGATCGCGTGGCCAAAAACCGCACCTCATTTGGACTCTCCTAGCTCCACTTATGCCTATAAATAGACCACCCCCCGTTTTTCGGATCTCCTCCCCCTCGAAACCCTAATTTTCCAGATCCGTCGCTCCTCCCGCCGACGGACACGTCCGATTCGGGCCGGACGTGTCCGCCCCGCCGCCGCCGCCAATCCGCCGCCGCCACGTGGCCGCCGCCGTCCCTCACCCGCCGCGGCCCGGGAGGCCCAAACCGGGCCCCCGCGAGCCCATCCGCCGCCGCCCGCGCCTCCCAGTGCCCGCGCCCGAGCCCCGCCGCCTCCCTCGGCTCCGGTGGCCGGCGCCGCCGCTCCGCATCGCCGCCGCATCGCCGGACTTCGCCGCTCGCCGCCTCCTCCGCCCCGCCGTCGTCGCCGACCACCGCGGCGACCCGAGCCGCCGCCGCCCCGGTCTCCGCCGCCTCGGCCCCACTTCGTCCTCGCCGTCCGGCGACCTCGGCCCCCCTCTCTCCGGCGAGCTTCGTCCGATTCCGGTGAACAGGAGCACGAACTCCGGCGAGCTCAGATCTGGCCTCGGTTCGCGCGCCGCGAGGAACCCTAGCCGGTTGACTTTTTCTCCCTCTCCCCTGTTTTTTATGCCTACTATGACCGGCCGTATCTCCGCATCCGTAGCTCCGTTTTGGACATATAGTATATCAAAATGTTCGTCTCGATGAGTACATCATTCCATTGCATCATTTTCATTTGAGCTCATCTTGATGCCAAAAATGCTGTTAGAAGGAGGCTTAGTGAGTTAATTGTCAGATCTGCTAGTTCATCTTAGACTTTTGTCATTTTTGCCATGATTTTTGTGTGCATGCTATGCCTGTGAGTCCTTCATATGTTTTGTTAAGGGTTTTGTCTTCTTTCCAGAGGTGCGACCCATGCATTTTTAGGATGTATGTGGTGACTTCTGCAAGCTTGCAAAGAGAGGCACCCAAGAAATCTGTTTTCAGAGACTTAGTTGTTTTCACTACGTCTGGGATTATTTAGTTCATGATGCCATATGTTCAGCTTGTTTCCTTGTGATCCGTGCCTCTTTTGAGGATGATCTGTAAAGGAGTTTTGTTAATCATGTTATGCTCTATCCATCCATGTCTTTGTTTGCAATTACGGAGCAACCTAGCTTGAGTCAATCGAGCTCTACTTTTGCTTCGTGGTGAATCTGGGCAGATCGTCAACTCGTTTGCGATTTTGCCGATGTTGTAGTTGATCCGTGCATGCTATGCCATTGTTCTTGCCATGTCTAGCCTTCTTAATGGATGTATGCTTGCCTTGCCATGACTTGCACCGTGGTGAGTGCATCGAGCTCGTTTACATGCCTTCGTGAGTTATATTTCAGCATGTCTCAGTTTTCACTAAGTCTAAAAACTGATTATGTTTTTGCTCTGTTTGTGTGTTTGTTAGTATATTTTGTGATCCCTTTTGGCCCCAGGTCACTTTGGGACTTTTGTTAAGCTTGTTGAGTAGCTCCATGCCATGTTCATATTTATCTTAATCAGGTCATGTATCATGTTGTTTTGCTGCTCCGAAGAGGGCTTCGTGATCTGAAATTTCAGACAAGTGTTAATTTCACTAAGTCTGGAATCTGTTTTGCATTTGCGTTTTTGCCATGCTTGTTTGAACCTCATAATGGATGAATTGGCCGTGGCTCAGTGCTAGTCTTTTGTTAAGCATCTTGTGTGCATCCCTTTCACGTATTTTGTTGTCATGTTTGGTGGCTGTAGCATGTTCATTTCATTGCATTTAGATGCCTACTTGCTGTAAATCGCAGACCAGTGTCATTCTTAAAACGCTTGCCATTTCCAAACCGTAACTCCGATTCCGGCGTTCTTTATATTGTTTTCAAGCGATTTCATCTCATATTTCCAGTGGCACCCTTGGAATTCCAAGTTGAGGCCAGGTTCATGCATTTCCTGTCATATCTTGCATTTTGCATCCCGCATCGCATCCCGCATAGCATATCATCATTTCATCATATTGCTTGGTCTTGCACGTGGTTGATTGTATCCTTGTTGCTTGTTTGTCTTTTTGGGTAGAGCCGGGAGACGAATTCACTACCGAGGAGCCCGTTGAGTTTGCTTGTGAGGATCCAGTCAACTCTGACAACTGTGCAGGCAAGATGATCATACCCTCGAAATCACTACTATCTTTGCTATGCTAGTTTGCTCGCTCTTGCTATGCCAATGCTACGATGCCTACCTTTTGCTTGTCAGCCTCCCAAATTGCCATGTTGAAACTCTAACCCACCATTGTCCTAGCAAACCGTTGATTGGCTATGTTACCGCTTTGCTCAGCCCCTCTTATAGCGTTGCTAGTTGCAGGTGAAGATTGGAGGCCGTTCCTTGTTGGAACATCTTTTACTTACTTGTTGGGATATCATTATATTGCTATGTTATCTTAATGCATCTATATACTTGGTAAAGGGTGGAAGGCTCGGCCTCTCGCCTAGTGTTTTGTTCCACTCTTGTCGCCCTAGTTTCCGTCATATCGGTGTTATGTTCCCGGATTTTTGCGTTCCTTACGCGGTTGGGTTATAATGGGAACCCCTTGATAGTTCGCCTTGTTTAAAGCTTTTCCAGCAATGCCCAACCTTGGTCTTACCATTTGCCACCTAGCCTCTTTTTCCCTCGGGTTTCCGGAGCCCGCGGGTCATCTTATTTAAACCCCCCCCCCCCGGGGGCCAGTGCTCCTCTGAGTGTTGGTCCAAACTAGAGTCCTGTGCAGCGCCCCCTCGGGGAAACTCGAGGTTTGGTTTTAGTTGTATGGAGCACTCATCTGAGTGTGCCCTGAGAAAGAGATATGTGCAGCTCCTATCGGGATTTGTCGGCACATTCGGGCGGTGTTGCTGGTCTTGTTTTAACCTGTCGAATTGTCTTGTTGTACCGGGTTACCGAGTCTGATCGGTGTGTCTCAGGTGGAGGTCTATTCCTTCGTTGACCGTGAGAGCTTGTCATGGGCTAAGTTGGGACTCCCCTGCAGGGATTGAACTTTCGAAAGCCGTGCCCGCGGTTATGGGTAGATGGAATTTGTTAATGTCCGGTTGTAGATAACTTGAACCTTAATTAATTAAAATGAATCAACTGAGTGTGTTACCGTGATGGCCTCTTCTCGGCGGAGTCCGGGAAGCGGACACGGTGTTGGAGTTATGTTTGCGCAGGTTGTTCCCCTAGATTCTCACTCGCGCTTTGCCTCCTCTTCTCGCTCTCTTTTGCGTATAAGTTAGCCACCATATATGCTAGTCGCTTGCTGCAGCTCCACTTATATTTGCCTTACCCATTCCTATAAGCTTAAATAGTCTTGATCGCGAGGGTGCGAGATTGCTGAGTCCCTGTGGCTCACAGATACTATAACTCCAGATGCAGGTCCAGGTGATTCCGCTCCAGGTGACGAGTACGAGCTCAAGTGGGAGTTCGACGAGGACTCTCAGCGTTATTATGTCTCCTTTCCCGATGATCAGTAGTGGTGTCTAGTTGGGGTTCGATTCAGGGCCTTGTCGCATGTTGGGTTTTCTTCTATTTTGGCGCCATAGTCGGGCCATGAGTGTTTGTATGATGGATGTTATTTATGTACTTTGATGTGACGTGGCGAGTGTAAGCCAACTATGTATCTCCCCCTTTTATTATATATTACATGGGATGTTGTAATGATTGCCTGACTTGCGACATTGCTTTCAATGCGGTTATGTCTCTAAGTCGTGCCTCGACACGTGGGAGCTATAGCCGCATCGAGGGCGTTATAAAGATCATCAACCAAACTATTAAAAAATCAACAACTGAAAGTAGCAGAACAACACTTAAACATATTATTACCCCATGAATCGGGCATTTGTAGAAGACTCGGCTAGGGTTGAGGATTGTGGTTGAGACGCGACGGATGACTCTGCGTGATTTGCAGCAGTGGCACCACACCAACAGCAGCGGGTTGCGATGAGCAACCAGCTGCGGTGCGTGTGTCGGCGGGGGTATGATGAGACCCACAGGCGATGGTTTGGGTGGCGACTTGGCACATATCTGGTCGTTGCCTGCTGAAGAGCGGGTGGACGAGTAGCCAACGGACATGGTTGCTACAGCCAGAGCTTCTGATGCTAGGCAGGGTAACCAGAGAAGAGGAGAAGGGAACGTTGGATATGTCAGTTTCATTACTTGCAGAGTAGCATATTACCATATATAGTCATAGTCTAGGTTTGGATTCGAACCAGCTACAGGAGCATGTCTCTCTTTTTTTCTAAAACTCAGCAACGTCTCTTTACCAGTACACTAGCTTGTTCTGTATGCCTTCTCAAGTCTTTGATTTTCTTTCTTTCTTTTTGCGAGGAAGGAAGGAGGACAAAACTGAGAGTTCCTGGGACTCGAACCCAAGGACTCTCGGTTGAAAACCAAGGGTGCTAGTCACTTATGTGGCGAACATTCCCTGGGAGGAGGACGACAGACGGACGCATTTTCCTCGCAGTTTTATTTGCGATGCAAGATCGAACGGTTGCAGTTTTGGGAATGTTACCAGGCGAACGGGCCCAGTTTTTCTTTTCTTCCTATATATAAAAAAGTATGCTACTTGGTGTCGGCTTAGTCAACAAACGATTGTGCCAACCTTGACCGTTGGATTGACATTCAACGTCTGTCGTGTTTCTTCAGTCTCTTCTTCCTCCAGCCGCCAAAGCCAAACCAGCGCTGGCGGGACCGCCTGCTCCCACCTCCCATGGCTGGCTGTGCTATCGTGCACGCATCGTGGCCACATTGCCGCCCTCTGGTGTTGTCAACATGGTCAAAAACCGAGAGGAATAAGGAGATGACAGTGCATGGTGAGGATGACAGTAGGGACCCAGCAGCGCGCGCGGTAATTTTGTTTTTTTTGGACGGAGAACGGGAGAAGGGTATCAAGTGGGTTGTGCGGGAACTGTGGCCCATCTAGCCCAGGCTTTTATTTCATATGTTTAGCACATGACCAGCCTAGTTTGTTTTTTCCTTTCTGAAAATGGCTAGCCCAGCTATTTTGTTTTTTGCAAAATAACCAACGTTGGCCTACTTGCTTTTCTACGCCCTGCTGGGCCGGAAATCTTTCAAGACGAGGAGGGGTGCATTTTGCCTAGAAATTGGGCTATAAGTAATCAGAAATGGGCTATAAGTAATAATAAATGGGCTGCAAAATGAAAAAAAATACAGCAAATAGGCAATTAGTTCCAAAATACTTTTTTCTTTTGGATTTTGATATTTTAAATTTCATTGTTTTTGTGCGGGTAAAATTTCATTGGATTTTAATTAAGGTATGTTTAGTTTTTAAATTAATTTGAATCTGGCTAGAAATTTCGGGTTGTTTGCTGTTTGGGACAGATTTGGAGGCTGACTTGTGGGTCTACTAGGTTGACATGTATGAGAGGCTTTGTTAACTTAGTCCACAAACGATTCTAACAGGAGTGACCGTTGGATGTTAATCCAACGGCCGTGCTGCTTCTTCAATATCCGATATTCTTGCTCCAGCCGCCCAAACCAGCGCCGGTGGCACTGCCTGCTCCCGCCTCCCGTGGCCGGTTGTGCTGCCGCACAGGCCGCAACGCCCCACCCTACTCCATTGCTAGCCAGGCCATTCCTCTACTCACCCACACCTCCTGTTATTTTCCAGCGACGGAAGCCGGACCAGTAAACCCTCGTACTCCCCACCGCATGGGCAACCACTGCCGAGTCTTCCCTGGCTCCGTGTCGTTCCCTTCCTAGGCCTCACCGTCGTCCACCGCCATGGTGCTCTCGGCGCGGCATGGTCAACATGGTCAACGAACGACATCCATCGGATGTGGACCGTGCATGGAGAGGCTAACAGCTGGGTCCACGGCCGCACATAAGGAAATACCTCCTTATTATGCGCAAAATAATGATTCCTCCACCTGACATCTGGGACCCACCAGAAGGGCCTCTGTATTTTGCGAACCCCCCCCCCCCTCCCCGTTGACAGGTCAGACCCACCAGTTATATCTTCGCACGCAAGGAAGTGCCTCCTTATTACGCACAAAAAAATGAATACTCCCCCTGCTAGCTGGGACCCACCATAGTGGGAGGATGACTTGTGGGCCTACTAAGATGATGGGGACGGAGGGCTTTGTCAACTTAGTCAGTATGGACGATTTAGATCCAGTGACCGTACGATGTCCATCCAACGGTCGTAGTGCTTCTTCAACCTTTGGTCTTCTTGCTCCAGCCGCCCAAACAAGTGTCGGCCGTGCTGCTGGCTCCTACCTGCCATGTCCGGCTGTGCTACCATCGCTGGCCATGCCATCCCTGTATAGTCACTCACACCTCCTGTTATTCTCCGGCGACGGCAGCCTCACACCACAGCTGAAGCAGTAAACCCACGTACTCCCCTCCGTGTGGGCATCCACTGGCGCATCTCCCCCGGCTCCGCATCGTCCCCTTCCTAGGCCTCACCGTCCTCCACCGCCCTGGTGCTCTCAGCGTGGCGTGGTCAATGTGGTCAACGAACGACTCCCATCGGAAGTACTGTACGTTGAGAGGCTGTCAGCTGAGTCCACGGTCGTAGCAAGGAAGTGCCTCCTTATTACGCGGAAAATAATGATTCCTCCACCTGACAGCAGGGACCCACTAGACGGGCCATGTATTTCCTGAAAAAACGATTGCCCCCTGACTGCTGGGACCCACCAGCTACATCTTCGCATGCAAGGAAGTGCTCGACAGTCGGGACCCACCCGGTCAAAGCATACGTAGCGTTGTCATTCTATCACGAACGTGTATGTACAGACAATCGGTCTGTCTGCAGGCTGCAGCGATGAACCGTGGTCGTGTAAGGAAGGGCACGTGTCGTAGTAGAGGCGCGCACATACCATGTACACGTACATACATCGGCCAGGGTGCAAGAAAGTAAATATGACCACGTACGTACATACGGGTGGGGTCTTGAACGCCTACTCACGCATACGTACGACCAGGGCTCGTGTTCATGGCTGGGTCAGAACAGAGAAACTGCATCGTCGTCGTGTTTATGGGGAGGCAACAGAATGCGTCGTGTTCATCGGGAGGCAATGGAACGCGTGTTGTTCATCGGGAGCCAACCGGCTTGGACGGAACAGCCGATGGAAACGAGGCCCGGCGTATCGCAAAACGGAGGAAACGGCCTTGTGTTCGACCGACCACGGTCGAAACAGGATCCTGTTCATCGGGAGGGGTCTGGCGTACCGGAAAACGGAGGAAACAGACCTCTTACGATCGAAATGGGGTCCTGTTGATCGAGAGGGGTGTGGCGTACCGCAAAACGGAGGAAACGGACTTGTGTTGGAGCGCTACGGTCGAAACAGGGGTAGTGTTCATCGGGAGGGGTGTGGCGTACCGTAAAACGGGACTCCACGGGATACTGTTCATCTCCACCATCGACCTCCTCCAGCCTCCACGGGCTACTGTTCATCCACCGTCGACCTCCTCCAGCCTCCACCTGCGACTATTCATCCACGGGCTCCTACTCATCCAGCCTCCAACGCGCGCTCCTCCACCGACTACTGTTCAACCAGTCCTCTCCACGGGGTCCTGTTCAACCACCCCTCCACGGGCTACTGTTCATCCAGCCCTCCACCGGCTACTATTCATCCAGCCCTCCACCAGCTACTGTTCAACCAGCCCTCCACCAGCTACTGTTCAACCAGCCCTCCACTGGGTCCTGTTCATCCAGCCCTCCACGGGGTCCTGTTCATCCACCGGCTTGATCGATCGGGGTACTATTCATCCAGCGACAACGGCCTCTACTACCACGGGTTCTTGTTCATCCAACCCCCACCGGGAACTGTTCATCCAAAGCCCCCAACAACGCTCACTGTTCATCCAGAGGCAGCATCGATCGGCTTCAGTTAGCAGTAGTAGCGAAGGAATCGCTCGGGTTTAGTTAACAGCAAGGGATCGATCCATCGCTCGGGTTCTGTAATGCATAGCCTGCAGTGCAATCGCTCGGGTTCAGTTAGGGCCCAATGCCTCGCTCGGGTTCAGTTAGAGCGCAACGCCTCGCACACACACACGTTCGTATGAGAGAAACGCACATCCCTCGGCCCCCGACTAAAAGTGCAACTATCCCTGGGTGGTTTTGGTAATTCCTAACAACATATAGCTCATTGAGCTAATGCTATTCCAAGATGAATATTTCAGGAAAGCTCAATGGTTGGCATGGCATGGATTAGAAAGTGGACCCTTCAAAATGCTAAGGATAAAAGATTGGCTCAAGATCAAACCACACGACTCTACATTTTCTATTTTAGTGATCCAAGATCACATTGAGTCTATAGGAAAAGCCAATACTATTAAGAAGGGATGAGGTGTTGCTTAATGAGGTGCTTGCTCAAAATGCTTAGCGATATGCTCCAAAACCCTCCACTACTTTCTCACTTCCACATATGTCCCACACCATATATCCAACTCGGCCCCACCGATTCTTTCTATCCGGTGCCACCGAGTTCAGTTAACATAGCCACTGCCAGAAACCCTAATCTTTTCAGTCTCACCGATAGGGATCTCGGTCTCACCAAGATGGGATTGTAATCTCTCTGTTTCCTTTTGTAACACTTCGTTCCAACCGAGATGAGCGATCGGTCCCATCGAGATTGCAATGTAAACTCTTGGTTTCCCTTTCGTAACACTTCGGTCCAACAGAGATGAGCGAATCAGTCCCACCGAGTTTGCTAGACCAACTCTCTGTTAGTCCATTACCAAAATCGGTCTCACCAAGTTTGTGTAATCGGTGTCACCGAGATTACATTATGCCCTAACCCTAACGAAATCGGTCCCACCGAGTTGAAATGTCGGTCCCACCGAGAATCCTAACGTTCACATTTTGAAGTAAATCGATCTGACCAAGTTTCATGATTCGGTCCTACCGAGTTTGGTGATTGGTGTGTAATGGTTAGATTTTGTGTGGATGCTATAAATACCCCTGCACCCACTCTTCATTCGAGGAGAGAGCCATCAGAACATGCCTACACTTCAAATACATATTTTCTGAGAGAGAACCACCTACACTTGTGTTGAGGTCAAGATATTCCATTCCAACCATATAAATCTTGATCTCTAGCCTTCCCTAAGTTGCTTTCCACTCAAATCTTATTTCTACCAAATCCAATCCTATCAGAGAGAGTTGAGTGTTGGGGAGACTATCATTTGAAGCACAAGAGCAAGGAGTTCATCATCAACACGCCGTTTGTTACTTCTTGGAGAGTGGTGTCTCCTAGATTGGCTAGGTGTCACTTGGGAGCCTCCGACAAGATTGTGGAGTTGAACCAAGGAGTTTGTAAGGGCAAGGAGATCGCCTACTTCGTGAAGATCTACCCTAGTGAGGCAAGTCCTTCGTGCGCAACGACCATGGTGGGATAGACAAGGTTGCTTCTTCGTTGACCCTTCGTGGGTGGAGCCCTCCGTGGAATCGCGCAACAGTTACCCTTCGTGGGTTGAAGTCTCCATCAACGTGGATGGACGATAGAACCACCTATCGGAACCACACCAAAAATCTCCGTATCAACATTGCGTTTGCTCCCTCAAACTCCTCCCTTTACCCTCATATGCAATTGTTTTACATTCCGCTGCTATACTCTTAGAATTGCATGTGTAGGTTGATTACTTGTTTGTGCTAAGTTGCTAAAATCTTCCAAGAACTAAAATTGGGAAAAAGCTAGATTTTTATTTGGTCAAGTAGTCTAATCACCCCCCTCTAGACATGCTTTCGATCCTACAAGTGGTATCAGATCTTTGGTCTCCATTTGCTTTGATTTCCATATCTTTTGGTCGTCATAGCCTTGGTTTCACAACCTAGGAGAGTATGGCGTCTAGCGAGGGAAATTACCACCGTGGAGGTCCTTACTTTGATGGTACAAATTTTGCTAGTTGGAAGCATAAGATGAAAATGCATATTCTTGGACATAACTCTGCCGTTTGGGCTATTGTGTGTGTTGGCTTGCAAGGTGAATTCTTCGATGGGAGAGAACCAAACCGTGAAGCTACCGCGAAAGAGTTGAAGATGCTACAATACAATGCTCAAGCTTGTGATATTCTCTTCAACGGATTGTGCCCCGAAGAATTCAACAAAATCAGCCGTCTTGAGAATGCAAAGGAAATTTGGGATACTTTGATTGATATGCACGAAGGTACTGACTCCATCAAGGAATCCAAATTGGATGTGATTCAAAGTCAACTTGACAAGTTCAAAATGACAGATGGTGAAGGTGTCGCTGAAATGTATTCTAGGCTTGCTCTCATCACAAATGAGATTGTCGGCTTAGGAAGTGAAGAGATGACTGACAAATTCATCATCAAGAAGATCCTAAGAGCCTTGGATAGAAAATATGATACCGTGTGCACATTGATCCAAATGATGCCCAATTACAAAGATCTCAAGCCAACGGAAGTCATTGGAAGAATTGTTGCTCATGAGATGTCACTCAAGGATAAGGAAGAGCTTCACAACAAGGCAAGTGGTGCTTACAAAGCCTCATGTGATGCCCCCACATCATCAAGCGAGAAACAAACCTTCAATGAATAATTGAGCCTAATGGTAAAGAACTTCAACAAGTTCTACAAGAGTAGAAGCAAAGAAAAAAGTTCCAAGTCAAGGTCCTACAATGACAAATGATCTTCTAGTCGTGAGCTTAATTGCTACAATTGTGGAAGACCTGGACACTACTCCAATGAGTGTACGGCTCCCTACAAAAGAAGAGAAGATTCTCCCAAAATAAGTAGTAGAAGATAAGAATCACCACCAAGAGAAAGGAGGAGTAGAGATGATCGTTATGAACGAAAACCCTCTCGGAGAAGCAAGGATTCGGAAAGGAAAGAAAATTCATCAAGGAGCTACACAAAAAGAAGACATCAAGCTCATGTTGGTGAATGGGTATGATACGTCCATTTTGCATCATGCTTTTATATCGATATTTATTGCATTATGGGCTGTTATTACACATTATGTCATGATACTTATGCCTATTCTCTCTTATTTTACAAGGTTTACATAAAGAGGGAGAATGCCGGCAGCTGGGATTCTGGGCTGGAAAAGGAGCAAATATTAGAGACCTATTCTGCACAGCTCCAAAAGTCCTGAAACTTCACGGAAGACGTTTTCAGAATATATAAAAAATACTGAGTGCAAGAAGTTCACCAGGGGGGCCACACCCTGCCCACGAGGGTGGGGGCGCGCCCTACCCCCTGGGCGCGCCCCCTACCTCGTGGGCCCCCTGGTGGCCCTCCGATGACCATCTTCTGCTATATGGAGTCTTTCGATGAGGAAAAAATCATAAGCCATCTTCTCGGACGAAACTCCGCCGCCACAAGGCGGATCCAATCTAGCGCTCCGGCAGAGCTGTTCTACTGGGAAACTTCCCTCTAGGAGGGGGAAATCATCACCATCGTCATCACCAATGCTCCTCTCATCGGGAGAGGGCAATCTCCATCAACATCTTCACCAGCACCATCTCCTCTCAAAACCCTAGTTCATCTCTTGTATCCAATTCTTGTCTCCAAGTCCGGTATTGGTACTAGTAGGTTGCTAGTAGTGTTAATTACTCCTTGTAGTTGATGCTAGTTGGTTTATTTGGTGGAAGATCATATGTTCAGATCCTATATTCATATTAATACCCCTCTGATTATGAACATGATTATGCTTTGTGAGTAGTTACGTTTGTTCCTGAGGACATGGGAGAAGTCTTGCTATTAGTAGTCATGTGAATTTGGTATTCGTTCGATATTTTGATGAGATGTATGTTGTCTCTCCTCTAGTGGTGTTATGTGAATGTCGACTACATGACACTTCACCATTATTTGGGCCTAGAGGAAGGCATTGGGAAGTAATAAGTATATGATGGGTTGCTAGAGTGACAGAAGCTTAAACCCTAGTTTATGCGTTGCTTCGTAAGGGGCTGATTTGGATCCATATGTTTCATGCTATGGTTAGGTTTACCTTAATACTTTTGTTGTAGTTGCGGATGCTTGGAATAGAGGTTAATCATAAGTGGGATGCTTGTCCAAGTAAGGACAGTACCCAAGCAACGGTCCACCCACATACCAAATTATCAAAGCACCGAGCGCGAATCATATGAACGTGATGAAGACTAGCTTGACGATATTCCCATATGTCCTCGGGAGCGCTTTTCTCTATACAACAGTTTGTCCAGGATTGTACTTTGCTACAAAAAGGATTGGTCCACCTTGCTGCACTTTATTTACTTTTGTTACTTGTTGCTCATTACAAATTATCCTATCACAAAACTATCCGTTACCACCTATTTCAGTACTTGCAGAGAATACCTTGCTGGAAACCGCTTATCATTTCCTTCTGCTCCTCGTTGGGTTCGACACTCTTATTTATTGAAAGGACTACGATAGATCCCCTATACTTGTGGGTCATCAGGGTATCCGGCTCCGACTCCGACAATCACTCCGACTCCGAATATACTCAAGATGAAGGTGTTGCCGGTCTAGCACTTGTGTCAACCAACTCCTACGATATATTTGACTCACCAAATGAAGGAATTGGAAGGTGCTTCATGGACAAAGGTCCAAAGGTAACACATCCCAAGTATGTTGATTTCAATAGTGATGAAGATGATTTGCTAGGTGATGATGATTTACTTGTTGACAACTCTAGTGATGAATACTATGATGAGACGTCAATTAATCATGCTAATCAAGACAAAACGAATGATGATGATAAGAAGGAGATTGAGCGTCTAACTCAAGAACTAAACACTCTTATGTTAGCTCATGAAACTATCTTGGAAAATCATCGAGAACTTTTAAAGACTCATGATAATCTACGCTTTGAAAAGCTCAACCTTGAGCAAGAGCATGAGTTTTTAAAGGCAATCAATGATGATCTTCGCAAGAAAAGTTCTTCTTACATTGCCAAGCATTTACTCTTGTCTACTTACATGCCACAAGTTAAATCTAGCAACAAGAGCAAGAAAGGTTCTTCATCTAGTAGTAACAACAATCATTCTAAATCCAATATTTTTGCTTCGAGTAGTTCTCTTGATTCCACTAATGATTCTCTTGGCCAAGTTACACTTGAGCAATAAAATAGCTTATTGAAGGGAATTATAGAGAAAGGTGTTTACAAGAGCCTTGCCGGGAGTAAGCAATTTGAGAAAATTGTACGCAAGCAAGGAAGACACCGGAAGAATCAAGGTGTTGGTTTTGAACGAAAGTTCAATGCCAATGGAGTTGAGTGGGAAGAAGATCAATACCCCAAGACGAAGTTTGTTCCTCAACAAGAGAAGTATGATCCTACTTCTTTCAAGGGGACACAAACTCAAGATGATCTTTCACCACAAGACCACAAGCAAAAAGGCAAGGCCAAGCTTCAAGAGGAAATTGATGCATTTGAAGAAGCACCCAAGGCCTTGGTCAAGTGGGTTCCCAAGACCACATCAAGTTCTACTTCATCAAGTACAAATACAACTCCAAGGGTTCCCATCAAGATGGTCTGGATCCAGAAGAAGAAGAACTAGAGAGTTCTTGAGGGTGACTCCGCCAACATACTTCACTCCTATCATTTTGGCGAGGACAAGTGCAAACAACTTCCATATCTTGCACTAGTTCAAGGAGTCACAAACCCTCTTGTTGTTAAGACAAGGGACAAGGTAACCTAATGGTTTCATGGACATCATCTTGTGTATGCATCACTCTATGTCTATGGATATCCTTGTTTGTTCCTTGTGGGACTAACCCATGTAGGTATTGAAAGTGAAACTCACTCCAAAGGATTGATGCAAATGATCTACATCAAACATTGAGCATCTACATCTTCGACACCTACATGAAGTCATCATCGACAAAACCCAAGGTTAGTTAATCCCTCTTAGGGGGGATATCACTTCTAGGGGGAGCTTTACTCTAACCAATTGAGCTAAAGCAACTGTAATGGTGTGAACACAACAATGCTTTATGTAAAAGTGGTAACCCCACATGTGCTTAACGATGAGTATGACCTATGATCAAATGTTCTCATTTCACTCCTAAGTCAATATACTCATATATAGATAACCTAGTCATCACCAAATTGCTTGATAGATGCTAGAGTGTTTGTGCATGCTTTGTCACATATTTCATTTGCCATTTTATTGTGTGAGCATGTTGGTTGCATATTTTACTCATTCGAGGAAATCCATTTGTTGTTTTGATTGTTTGGCTCTTTCTCTTTTTGCCAAATAGATGGACAAGAATGCCTAAGAACTCCCTCTAGCTATCTATGCTTTTATCGCCTCAAACTCTATTCATGCTACATCACAAAGTTTGATCAAGTCAGATTCAAACCACTCTGTGTGAGGAGCACTCGGAGTTCCCGATTCGTCATAGACTTAAACCTCCAAAACCTCTTTGTGCATCTTGGTCTGACTGATTCATCCTTTTCGGTCCTACCGAGTCACTAAGTTGATCTAGGGTTTTTCAATCTCAGTGCGACCGATTAGAACCTTTTGGTCACACCGAGTTGCAGTAACTGTCTGCAGTTTTGCATCTCGGTGCCACCGAGTCGTTCCACTCGGTCACACCGACAGGGTCAGGTTATATATACCGACGGGCCAAAATTTGGAAAAAAATTCGAACCTCCTCGCCCGCACATAACCTACTCTGCCTCCTCGGGTCTCCGGATCGTCCTCTCGTCGCCAGCGACCTCCCGCCGCTGGTCTCCGCCGCCATCAACGGAAATCTTCACCGCCGTTGCTGCCATAGCAAGTTCATCGCTGAACTAGGGTACGAACTTGATCATTGTGCTAATCCTTAACTCCGATTCTTAGCACATTGCTTTGCCATGATTCTTGCCACGAATGAAATCATCCTATCCAGCGAAAACATCCCGTAGATTAGTTTTGATTTCAAAATTTAGTGTTAGGTCTCCGCCGAATTCATCTCGGACCGACCGAGTTGTAGAAATCTGTCTCACCGATGTTGGCTTAGGTCAGAGCACACGCGTTTTTGGTCTGACCGAAAATTGCAAATCGGTGTGACCGAGTTCAATTCTCTGTGAAACCCTAGCAGTCTCGGTGCCACCGAACTATGACTCGGTCTGACCGAGTTCCCTAGTTTAGATTCCAAAAACTGCTTCGGTATCACCGAGTTTACAAATCGGTAGATCCGAAATGCTTTCTGTGAAGAACTAAAACTAAGTTTTTGAGTCAATTAGTTTTGCAAAACTCATGTACTTTGTGATGCTCATCTACTCTACCTCATCTATAATCTATTCACAGGGTCTCCTGACAGTTTGCCTGCATGATGTCTGACCAAAGTGATAGCCAGAACAAGTCTAAGGAGCAGGTTCAACTGAGTGAGGGCACTAGTCCCTCTAGTTCATCTGATGATGGCAGCCGGAGCACACCAAGTAACTTGCCAAAGGCAGCCACTAGAACAAGAAAGAAGAAGACCTCAGATTTAGAGGATGAGGATTATGTGGCTGTTGAGGAAGAAGTCAGCTCCAAGAAAAAGGTGTTGAAAAAGAAGTATGGCTCAGCTACTACAGTCAAGCCAGGGATGCATAAGAAGGCACCAGCAAAGAGAGTCCCCATGCCTAAGGCCAGACCATCCACTGCTAAAACCTCCAAGCCATCTGAAGAGGCAGTTGGAGAAGGCAAGAAAAGGAAGGAAAGGGTCAAGAAGACCATTGCCAGAGTGCTTGGCAGATCATCAATTATGAGAGATGATGTTGAAGAGGAAGAGGATGCTGCACCAGCACCCAAAGCTCAAAAGCCCATGGGAGATGCAATCAGATCAGGGGCTGCTCCATCTAAGCCCAAAGCTTCTCCCAAGGCAGCTGCTTCAGCTCAGAAACCCAAGAGAAGCACTAGAAACATTTCTGCTGAGGAAAAGAACAAGGCCCCAGTGCCTGAAGTTGCTGAAGAAGATGAAATGCAAGTGCTAAGGAAGCTGAAACCCAAGATCCCTGACCACAATGATGCACATCCAGTTGCAGAAAACATCAAAATCATGAAGGATGCCGGATTGAGAATATGGAGAGAGTCAGATCCATATGCTACCAGGAGAAGAACTGTTGTGGACTACAGGTTTCACTCTAAGGAACGGCAGGACTTCTATGAGACAGTGTTGCTTGACAAGAAACCCATTGTGTGTGGCATGAAATGGGTAGACTGGGAGTACATCTAGAAGAATTAAGATCACTATCTTGGAGTGTATGACAGTTTTAAGGCATGTGGAGTTGATGAATTCGTTGCACAAAAGCTCACCAAGTGGAATGATGAGCCGATCATGCAGTTCTACTCCACTGCCCATTTCTATCCAGATGGGAAGATTGTATGGATGTTTGAGGGTACTAGGTACCAATCCACAGTTGATGAGTGGGCCAAGCTTATAAATGCTCCTGAGGAACATGAGGATGACTTGGATGTTTATGCAGAGGAAAAGAAAGACCACAACACTATGGCCAGCATGTACAAGGAGATCCCAGATGCTGCCTTGGATACACATAAATTTGGATCTGTCCATTACCTGTTGTCTGGTCTGCCTACCATAAACTCGATTCTGAGGCACACACTGCTACCCAAGTCAGGTGATCACAAGATGATCAGAGGACATGCTATAAACTTGCCGCACATATTTGATGTCCCACAGAAGTTCAAAGTCATGAGCGTGATTGTTGAGACAATCAAGAGGACTGCTGTTGATCAAAAGAGGAGTTGTGGGTATGCTCCACAAATTCAGGAGCTCATTAACTCAAAGATGGGCACTGGCACATATCTTTTGGACAAGGAGCACCTGCCCATCTATCCTGAATTTGAAGACAACACTATGGTGATGGATGAAAATGAACCATCTTCAGCTCAAGCACATGAGAAGAGAGAGAAGGCAAAGGCAGAGAAAGCTGCAAAGATGCCAACTGTTGAAGAGGCATCTCAAGTGTTCTTGAAATCCAAACAAGATCAACTTGGATATCTGATCCAATCCACCCTGAGGATTGAGAAGGGCTTGGCCACCCTGACAAAGAACCAGGAGAGTTTGGAGAGGATCATTGAGCAAAAGTTCTATGATCTGGATGTCAAGGTAACTGAGATCCAAACTGCAGTTGAGCAACTTTAGGAGGAAACAGAGGAGAGGAAGGGCAAGTCTACTACAGATGCTTTCAAGCGAGTGCCACGAGGTCCAAGGTCTGCCGCAGTGCCTGTGACAGATACTCAAGCTTCAGTGTCAGCACTAGCAGCCACAGCTCCAGTGCCACCTCCAGCACCCACTCCATCAGCTCCAACTACTTCATTGGAAGCCTTTGTCCTAGGATTTCTCTCTACACCACCTCCCGAAGATCAAGCCTGAGAGTCATTTAGCACTATGCATTTTTGAACTTTTTGGTAACTTGTTGCCAAAGGGGAAGAAAAATGTATAGATCATAGGCTTCGAGAGAGTGTGTTGGTTTTTATCTCTCTTGCTATTTTGTTTGAAACTTTATTGTGTGCCTATGTGAGCTACTTGTGAGATACTTGTTGATCATGTGTTTGATCATATGCTACCCTTAATGTTTGGTTGAATGATGCTATCTTTTATATCTCTTATATGATCATTCACTTGCTTGGTTATGAGTGCATGCTTTTAATCTCTATCATTTTGAGCGCTCCACCAAGATGTATGTGACATGGAAGAGTAACCCATGATCCTAATCGATTGTGCATTTGCATTCAAAATAAAATTTTAAATAATGCACAAATTTAGGGGGAGCTCTTTCTTATCACATAATTCTCAAAGCGGCGCTGTTTTTCAAATACTATTTATCATTTGTAGAAGCTTTGATCTATATGTTGTCATCAATTACCAAAAAGGGGGAGATTTGAAGTGCAACTATCCCTGGGTGGTTTTGGTAATTCCTAACAACATATAGCTCATTGAGCTAATGCTATTCCAAGACGAATATTTCAGGAAAGCTCAATGGTTTGCATGGCATGGATTAGTAAGTGGACCCTTCAAAATGTTAAGGATAAAAGATTGGCTCAAGCTCAAAGCACAAGACTCTACATTTTCTATTTTAGTGATCCAAGATCACATTGAGTCTATAGGAAAAGACAATACTATTAAGAAGGGATGAGGTGTTGCTTAATGAGGTGATTGCTCAAAATGCTTAGTGATATGCTCCAAAAACCTCCACTACTTTCTCACTTCCACATATGTCCCACACCATATATCCAACTCGGCCCCACCAATTCTTTCTATCCGATGCCACCGAGTTCAGTTAACATAGCCACTTGTGTTGAGGTCAAGATATTCCATTCCAACCATATAAATCTTGATCTCTAGCCTTCCCTAAGTTGCTTTCCACTCAAATCTTCTTTCTACCAAATCCAATCCTATGAGAGAGAGTTGAGTGTTGGGGAGACTATCATTTGAAGCACAAGAGCAAGGAGTTCATCATCAACACACCGTTTGTTACTTCTTCGAGAGTGGTGTCTCCTAGATTGGCTAGGTGTCACTTGGGAGCCTCCGACAAGATTGTGGAGTTGAACCAAGGAGTTTTTAAGGGCAAGGAGATCGCCTACTTCGTGAAGATCTACCCTAGTGAGGCAAGTCCTTCATGGGCGACGGCCATGGTGGTATTGACAAGGTTGCTTCTTCGTGGACCCTTCGTGGGTGGAGCCCTCCATGGACTCGCGCAACCATTACCCTTCGTGGGTTGAAGTCTCCATCAACGTGGATGTACAATAGCACCACCTATCGGAACCACGCCAAAAATCTCCGTGTCAACATTGCATTTGCTCCCTCAAACTCCTCCCTTTACCCTCATATGCAATTGTTTTACATTCCGCTGCTATACTCTTAGAATTGCATGGGTAGGTTGATTACTTGTTTGTGCTAAGTTGCTAAAATCTGCCAAGAAGTAAAATTGGGAAAAGGCTAGATTTTTATTTGGCCAAGTAGTCTAATCACGCCCCCTCTAGACATACTTTCGATCCTACACCGACCACACACCGTAACCGGGAACTCCCCCGATATTTTCCTCTCCCTCGCTTCTACCACGGTTTTCTCTGTCATGGACGGCCCAAAGAATGTCATGCAGCTACACTCCGGCCCGCCCAGGACGAAAAGCCCATTTTCTGTCATGATTTTTTGTCATAGAAGTAGGAGCACACCACATCTATGATGATACCGAGTTCTGTCACAATTATCGTCATAGAAGTGCCACTACTACAGGATGGTCCAAACGCGATACTACGATCAGAGACCCTTCGATGAAACTATGTGCAATGCCATAATCGCAAACGGTGGTGTAAAAAACCGTCAAAAAAGGTGCAAAATGTTTGCGATGACAGATGCATCAAACATGGTTCAGAATTTAGTTGTGTGTGCGATGCAGGGCATATGGTTCAGCTCAATTAACTGTTTGGGGTGAGGAGGCACAAAAGAAACGAGCATCCAGATGAAGACGTGTGCGATATACAGCATACGGTTCACTGGGATGAACTGTGTGTGATTAGGCAACATAATGGAAACGGTTCAACTGAACAAGATGTGTGTGATACGCGGCAAACAGGTCCATAATCTGAAATGTGTGCGAAGACCAATAATAACACAGATGATTGCTGCTAATAAGCTGTGTAAATTGCTTTGTCTATAGTAGAATAACATGTATATATATAATTGAAATAAACATCCAATTACATAAGTGAATATACAGATCATTCGCACACACCTCAATAAGCAATTGCATGCATTCTAAAGTAGGAGAAATGATAGTATAGTCATCTACTTCTTGTGACGCTCCCGCCACTGCTATGTGGCTCGATCCCTCGTCTGGGTCAGGAAGAAGACAGTTCCTCATGTCAACGATTTGCCTGTACATCTCATAGCTTGTGTACGCATCCATGGTCGCGTACTTGACATGTTGTTCATCCAGTCTCTTATGCCACACACTATGCCAGGCGTTCTTGTCCTTATTCCTCTCTTTCTTCATCTTCGCGTAGTAGGGGTCGATGATGGCCAAGGCGAGGTCAACCAGGGAGTTTAGCTTGCTTTTGTCGCTGCCCTAGACCTTGTAGTGGTGCTGGATGTTGACAAGATTCGGGTATTTCAAGTCCGAAACCTTGAGCGCTTTTAGATCGTTGGTGGTGTCCACCATAGCGAAACTGTAGTCGGAGCTATTGATAAACCTGGAGAAACGCTCGCAAGGCCTTGTGGCAAGGTGGAAGTGGTAGACGAGGATGTCATGTCGCATGCACAACTGGGCAACGGCAACCTTCTGATCATGCCCGGCACGACCGATGGTGTACTCGAGGTCGAAGCCGACCACTCGATACTTGTCCTCGGCAAGGAACTGCTCCATAGTTTGGATGGAGCTCTGCACCGAGACCGGATCGTTCGTGTACACCACCGAGAGGGCCTTCCCCCTCAAGTGGGTGTCCACTACGTGATGCGTGGTGAACTGCCTGCCGTTGTCGTCATCAACCGCTGGGAGCGCCATTGGAGCCACGGGGAGCGCCATTGGAACGTTGGATGTCCTCTCTATATGTGTCCTCGTGGGTGTGCTTATTGTGTCTTGTGAGATGAGATATGAAGGTAAATGGCCGCAGGAATAAAAGGGGGTCGGGCGGCGTGGATTCTCGGCGCACCCGCATGGCAGTTTTTGCAGCGGGTAACTGCATCGTCACGCCGCGCCCGGCGCAACTGCTTGCACACGAACGTGCATGACCGTGCGTCGGCCCAAAACACTGGCAGTGCACGTGGAGGGACGAGGGCAGAGCGCGCGTGGCCACCTGAACTGCAAGCAACCACACACATAGAGCAGTTGAACACGCAGGAAATGGTCGCCTACAAGCCGGCCGACAGTTGCGTCACTGCGTAGAGAGCAGCCGTGTGGTACCACCTCCGTCTAGTCTATAGTCTCCTTTATATTCCGGGCCATACTTTGCCCTCAAATCTAACCAAAAATTTGTTAATGCATGTTTTAAAAATTATATAATTGGAAACTATGTTCAAATACAAATCCAACTATATAATCTTTGGCGACACTCATTCGTATTTTATTAGTTAAATAATACTTATAAAACCAGGACGGTGGTATAGTAGGTAATTAAATCACAAACGTTTTTTTATTAACCGCATGTGTATGTGGCCTTTCGTCCTCCTCTCGCACGTCTTGTCACCCCGCTGCTGCAGACGGCTTACAGCGCAAGCTTGCGCAGCGTGCGGGGGCATTCTTTTTGCCAAACGGTGGCGCCAATGAATCGTCGGTGAGCCCATTCCCGCGCAACCTCATAGGTTCCCGCACAAGCTTCTCACCCGACTCGGTGAAATCCGCCAAAATCCCAATGCTTACCGGCCTGCTATAAAAACCCTCACGGCCGGCGAGTCCTGCGTCGCATTTTCCCCTCCATCCCTGTAGCTTATCTCGTCTGCTTCTCCCACATTCGCCAATGGCACCGGTCCGTCATCGTCGCTCAGCCACTCCGCCGTCATTACAGGACAGTTCCAGCTGGGAGGCTACACCACGGCGGCGGCGCAGTCCCCGACGTAGTGTAGCGCGCGTGGCGTCCCTGTTGGGTGTGCACGGAACACCCACCACGCGCTCCACCCCCGGTGCCCGTCGGCAGCTGTTGCCGGTCGCCGTTGCCGCCACATCATCGTCGAAAGCCAGGGACATCGCCCGCTCCACCGCTGCGGCCTGAAGGCGGGAGATGGTCGTCGTGGCCGCCACCCCAATGCCGGCCACTGTGGCCATCGCCCGCTCTGCCACCACGGCCCGAAGGCGGGAGGTAGTGGTTGTGGCCGCCACCCCGTCATTGGCCGTCGTGGCCGCCAGCCCACCGTCGACCCCCGGGGTCATCACCCGCTCCGCCACCGCCGCCCGAAGGCGGGAGGCGGAGGTGGATGCACGCATGTGCTACAGTGACCTTGCGTGCTACACTGAGTTCCTGTGGGAGGAGGAGGAGCACCTCGTCGAGCATGCAAAGAGCATTACCGCCACAGTGGCCACGGCACACGCCGCCTCAGAGGCGAGGAATCAGGAGATCTATGAGGAGAACCACCGCTTCGAGAGGGGTCGTCTAGAGAGGCAAAGGTCGTTTGAGGTGAGCGTCGCTGAAGCTGCATTAGCGGCAGGCACCGCATTCCGGTTGCCCAGCTGTCGGTAGGCTCCTCCTCCTTTGTCTCTTACTGAGCACGCTCGGCAGAGGAGAGGCAGCCGGAAGTAGTACAAAGTCCCTCTGCAGTAGTAGTAGTAGTAGTATTTAGGGGCTATTTTGTTCAGTTCATCTGACTATAGATGTGGTGGAATTGTACAACGTACTTAAAATTATCTAGTATATATAGTTGAACTAGCTATTTCAGTACGTGGTTGGCAACAATTGGGGAAAAGTTTGGTCGGTTCAGCTGTCGGTTGAACTGTTTGTATAAATTAAGAACAACTGCTTAATCTATGAATGAAATATATGCTTAATTAGTGAATTTTAGTTGCAAAAATTAGATACTGCTAGTGATTTTTAGCTTCATATTTTGACAAATCGTACTGTTACAAGGATTGACAAATCTTACCAAATTGGTTGTACGTGGTTGCACACGGGTCATCCAAAACAATCATTTGCATTGAAGGGATGCACGAATCCTGTGTTGCTCTCACTTTGCATACAGGTGTTCTATCTAAAACGTTTGCGATCAAGAGCTGCAGAAATCCTGCTCGGCACATTTTCTCTTGGCTTCCTGGGGAAGCTTTCGGTTTGCATACGGGTGTTCTAACTTAAACGTTTGCGATGAGTGTTTTATATTTAAAAAGCGAATTAAACTGCGGCTTGGGCGCCATTAATGGAGAGGACGCGATCAAGGCGGGCGGCCATGGAAGTCAAAGGGCTCGCTTCCCAGTGAACCTGCGTAGCGTAAAGCTCACACGCTTCCTGGTGAGCCTGCACACTCGAGGAAAGCTTGCACGCCTCTTGGTCAGCCTGCGCATCGGACGGCACCCGCACGCCTCCCGTTCAGTCAAGGTCAAGCAGATGTCCACACAACACCTCCTACAGCCATTAAAACAAAGACACGTGGTGTCACGTGAATGGTTAACATAATTTTGGATTTACTAGAATTTAAAAACCAGGCATCTCAATGTTTTGTCGGCAATCAACGGTGCCCTGTTGTTTGAAATTCATTCCCATTTCTTGCATGGGACCTAAGCATGCACCCAAGGACACATATTTTATTTTTCAACCAATTTATATGCACTGGAGCATGCGCATGTAGTTCAAATTTGAATTATGCACATAAATGCATTGAAAACTCAGTTAATGCATAAAAATGTCCAAACAAACCCCGAAAAATCACAAAAATTCACACAACACTCCTGTTGTTCTATGTTGACACGAGAACAAAATTTGAAAGCAATAAGAGGCAATGGATATCGTTTCGTCCCCAAAGGTGGGACGTTCCCTACCGAAAACCATCATGCTTGTTGTGAGAAGCTCCGGTTTGTGAGAAGCATATACCCAAACCTGCCCCAAATGCCACAAAAATTGTACCGCGGCATGTTGATGCCGCTCCATGATAGCATGCCAAGTTTCATGAATTTCAGACGAGTTTTGGATTTACTAGAATTGAAAAACCAGGCATCTCAATGTTTTGCCGGCAATCAACGGTGCCCTGGTGTCTGAAATTCATTCCCATTTCTTGCATGGGACCTAAGCATGCACCCAAGGACACAGATTTGATTTTTCAACCAATTTATATGCACTGGAGCATGTGCATGTAGTTCAAATTTGAATTATGCACATAAATGCATTGAAAACTCAGTTAATGCATAAAATGTCCAAACGAACCCCAAAAAATCACAAAAATTCACACAACACTCTTGTTGTTCTATGTTGACACGATAAAAAAAGTTAAAGTAATAAGAGGCAATGGATATCGTTTCGTCCCCAAAGGTGGGACGTTCTCTACCGAAAACCATCATGCTTGTTGTGAGACGCTCTGGTTTGTGAGAAGCATATACCCAAACCTGCCCTAAATGGGACGAAAATTTTACCACGGCATGTTGATGCCGCTTCATGATAGCATGCCAAGTTTCATGAATTTTAGACGAGTTTTTGATTTACTAGAATTTAAAAACCAGGCATCTCAATGTTTTGCCGGCAATCAACGATGCCCCGGTGTTTGAAATTCATTCCCATTTCTTGCATGGGACCTACACATGCACCCAAGGACACAGATTTGATTTTTCAACCAATTTATATGCACTGGAGCATGTGCATGTAGTTCAAATTTGAATTACGCACATAAAATGCATTGAAAACTCAGTTAATGCATAAAAATGTCCAAACGAACCCCAAAAAATCACAAAAATTCACACAACACTCCTGTTGTTCTATGTTGACACAAGAAAAAAAATTGAAAGCAATAAGAGGCAATGGATATCGTTTCATCCCTAAAGGTGGGACGTTCCCTACCGAAAACCATCATGCGTGTTGTAAGAAACTCCGGTTTGTGAGAAGCATATACCCAAACCTGCCCTAAATGGGACAAAAAATTTACCACAGCATGTTGATGCCGCTCCATGATAGCAAGTTTCATGAATTTCAGACGAGTTTTTGATTTACTAGAATTTAAAAATCAGGGATCTCAATGTTTTGTCGGCAATCAATGGTGCCCTGGTGTTTGAAATTCATTCCCATTTCTTGCATGGGACCTAAGCATGCACCCAAGGACATATTTCATTTTTCAACCAATTTATATGCACTGGAGCATGTGCATGTATTTCTAATTTGAATTGTTCTCCTGAAATGGCTAGAAAACCAATTTAATGTATAAATTGTTCAGATGAACCCTGAATAATTCCAATCTTTTACGATACACATATAGTTGCATGTTCACTCCAAATAAAAGGTCTAGTAATTCAAACACCGTCCATTGCCGTTGTGACCCCATTATGTAATTCAAATCAAGATGAAAAACCAAGTAGATCGCACACAGTTTATTACCAGCAACCGTGTGAGATGTAGTACAAAATATCTTGGAGCACCGTCGGTGTATTGTGCGCCTATGGCTTACACGAGAAGGTGCGTCGGCTACAGTCCACAGCCAGCGTCTCAAGCACACTAGCTCGGTCCCCAAATATCATTTCACTGTTCAATCGTCGCCGGTGAAAGATGGGCACGTGCACCCGCGTCATGAGGGCAACTTCGGTGGCCCACTCCGGCGAGAGCGTGGCCGCAGCCGCCATGCGCGTGCTAACAAGGTGCATGAGCGCGGCCACAATTTCCTACCGGGCGGCAAAGGCAGCCCAAACAGCCGCTGTTGCTTCTCAGGTGGTGGCAGCAACATCTGCCTCGGGGATAGCAACTAGCGAGAGCGGCACAACAGCTATCCGTTCCGCAGCCGTGGCCCTAGCCCTGATGGAGGCCGCCCACGACCATGTTGAGGCCGCCCATGCCCAGCTCCTGGCAGTCACCGCACAAATCGAACGAAGCTTCTTCAACAACGGTCGGCAACCCATGGCCGAAGAGCTGGCAATCGCTGAGAGCGTTCGAGCAGCCGTCCGTTCCTCCGACACATACCTTGCAACGACGGAGCCCGTCCAAGTCCAGATCGCGTCCGCCCACGCCCAGCTCGTGGCGGCCTTTTCCAAAGAGATGGCGGACGCGGATGGCGAGATGCTTGCCGAGTATGGTGGGATGGATGTCATGGAGCCCCTTCCCCAGGAGACCGTCGGGCGCGAGCTGGACATGGAGGCGGCGGCGGAGATCGACGAGCACCAGTCGTAGTAATACTCTTTGTTTTGTTTAATTAAGAGCGCCGGTCTTTAATTTGTTAGAGTAATGTTTAGCACAGCTAGCTCTGTTTAATTGCTAAACTTGCTCGATTAAGAAGTGTGGGTGTGTTGTAGTCTCCTTTGTGTACCCAAATTATGCAATGACGTGGATGACCACTGTAACCATGGAAATTCAAACCAAAACTTTTGACGTTCAAACTCATCACACACGGGTTAAGCTATCTGAATCGTTTGTGATGTCCACATATCATACACAGTTCTGAATAAGGGACCGTGTCTGATGACACTTTGCACGCCAGTTTTTTGACTGAAGCGATTCCAAATTTTCGGATTCCGCAGAAATATCTACCTCCCTGCCCCCTCCCCCTTACCAAAAGCCACATTTCCCCTCTTTCTTCCTTCCTTTCCAAGTTGAAACCTTCACTCCTTGCTTGCAGCACCGCCGCCTCCTTGCCGGTGACCCTCCTTCACGCTGCTCGGCCTCCTCTATCTAGGCAGGTAATCCACACCCGACCCCCATCCTCCTCCTCCTTCCACATCCCACATGCCCCGACCGCTGGCGCGAGCGTGACACCTTCCACCCAAATCACTGATCCCTCCACCAAAAAAGTGTCGGCCTAAGCCATGGTGCACGCAGTATAGCCAGGACCTCAAGGAGCATTTGGCAGCAGAGAAGAAAATTGCGGCCGCACGCGCGGATGAGGTCGTGATGGCTGCCATTCGTGCTGACTCCCAGATCTTGAAGGAGCTCTCAGGAGGTAGGCCCTCCGCTGGGGAGGTGCCTCAGGGCCTGCCCCCGGCGGAGGACAGTCAGAGGAACCGCTGGCGACCGCTCTACCCCATCGGCGGCGTCCTGGTTTCCGGTCGTCGTTGATGGCACTAGAGTGTGGCGCAAGGCGGGGCCCTCATCTGGCGATATGAAGCAAGGCCAGTACCTGTGAAGAAGGCCCAGTGCCTGTGAAGCTCGCCGCCCCGTGACACTCTCACGTAATAATGAGTGGGGCTGTACATGCCCCGGAGTCTCAGCGGTGCCGGCCTCAGGCCCTGGGGCTCCCTCCCACGCCCAGTGGCAGCACTTAGCTCCGCGCTGGTGAGAAGACGTCCAAGACTAGACTAGGTGCCGGACGCGGCCTTTTGTTTGCTTTCGTCGCTTTTCCCTTTGGTTGTCGTTTTCCCTCGCTGGATTCAAGTTGGATTCGAATTTGAGATTTGCGTGTGTTCGGGGAGGGGTGCTTAGTATCGTTCGAGCAATTTCTCGCGTTTTGGTTACCGCATCGCCTCAGCTTCCTCCCCTCGCGAGCCCCTCGCGAGCCGGGTCAGGCCTAGCTTGCGTGCAGCCCAGACTGCCGCTGATGTGACCTCTCAAGAGGATGTTTTACTGTAGATCCTACGGACCCAATCAGGGAACACTCGAAACACCACAACCCCCCGCGGGCTGCCTCAGGGCCAGCACGGGCCAAAGGTAAACTAGCCGACCAGCGCGTCGCTTGGGCCAACCACTTGGCGCGGGCGCATGGGCAATGTAGCGTCTACTGATACGATGAACACAAGTTTTACATAAGGGGCTCCCCCTCCAAAATGCTCTCACTGCCATCAGGCCAAACCTGAGTTCTATTCATGCAGGGTAAGGAAGTAGGAGCGATGCACAATCAGTCGGATGAATCTCCCAATGCGTTCTCAAGAGCACCACCCGAGCCGTTGTTGGCGTCGCTGAACTCGTCATCGCTGTCTGCGTCGCCGCCAGCGGCGTCAGGGCCGTTCACCACACCGCCCTCGTCGGCCGCCACGATCGCGTCGTCGTTGTCTGAAGCGAAGGCCCTGATAAGAGCGTCCACATTGTCCTCCACCCAGTGCGCCAGGTCGCCTCGGACGGCCTGGGGGACTGGGGCGATGGTGGCGCCAAAATCAAAGTGGGGATCCATGTCTTGGAGGTGGCTGAAGACGCGAGAAAAGGCGCGCCCAAGCAGGCCGCGGCTCCTCTCCTCCACCAACCTGTCAGCCCTGACCACCGCGCCTCCAGCTGCGTCACCACGTCAGTGAAGAACTGAAGATTGCCGGCATAGTTGACTGCGTGCGGCTCGCCAACAGCCGCCTCGCAGATGTTGCCCAAGGCTGCGTTGGCTCTCTCCCGGAGCGTGGCAAGCATGGGGCCGTGCTCATGCTCCAGGATCCGCCGCTGACGGATCTCGTCCGCGTTCTGGCCCGCGACGACATCAGCCTCCTCCACCCGCTGGCGGAGAAGGAGCACCTCGGCCTGGGAAGCGGTTAACTCACCTTGCGCCACCTCAAGAGCGGCCCGGAAAGCGTCGGCCCGCCGCGTCACCTCCTCCAGCTTGGCCCTCAAGGCAGCAGTCCTGCCTTCAGCTTCGGCCCGGATCAACCCCAGCTTCTCGTCGAACTCGTGCTCGAGGTTCAAATGCACCATCGCCACTCGACGTCCGACCTCCTCCAGGACGCGGGCTTCCTGTGCGGCAACATCATCCTCCGCCTGCGTCACCAAGTGCTCCCTCGTCTCCAGACGCTCGTACTCACGGGTGCATTCGGCGGCTTCCAGCGTCAGCGCCTCCTTCTGGAGCTCTGCTAAGTCGCCGGAGGCCACCTTCATCAACGCGAGAGCTGCCTCGCGCAGCTCCACCTGCTCCTCCAGTGAGTGGCACCAGGCCAGGAGCTCCCGAGCCCCCTCCTCCGCCGCCGTTCGCCGCCGGTCAGCTTCCCGAGCCTCCTCAGCGGCCCAAGATCGGGCCTCCCGAGAGGCCACCAGCGACGCCTTGGCCTCTGCGTCGTCAAGATCGCGCTGACGGCACGCAAGGGCGATGGCGCCCTCCAGCTCGTGCCTCTCTACAGCCAGGCGCAGGCCCTTGGCCTCAAGGCGCGCGTCTTCATCGGCAAGCTCCTCTCCAAGTAGGCTTACCGCGTCAGCCGCCCTTCGAAGGAATCCTTGGCGGAGAGCGCGACGCTCCCGAGCACGCTCGAGCACGTCCTCCGCACCATCATCTGCCCCAAGCAACCGCCGGGGGCCGTGAGCCAGCACTCCCCCTCCGGGCTGGGGGCTGGGGGCTAGCACCCTCGCGACGGTCGGGCACGCCGCGTCAGAAGCTCGGTCGGGGGCCAGCATGTACCGAGGTGAAGAGCGCCGGAAGCGCCTCAGCCAATCGCAGTCCATGACCAGGCGAGAAGCCCACAGCAGGCTGGCTATGCCACAAGAAGGCCCGCGAAGGATCACGAGGTGCGCGGGGCCACGATACGCCTCGGGACGGTTCGCCTCGTCAGTCGCCCTCACCACAAGGGCTCCACTGCTTGGAGCGCTTGAGGGCGGTGGAGGGGGCGAAGCCAAGGGGGACGGCTCGTCAGCCGTCTCCGCAAGCTCGGCTGGAAGGGGCCTGCGGAGCAAGAGTCAGTAAGAGCAACAGAAGGATCGAGAGCTGGGAAAGGAGAAGGCTTACTCATCAGTGGCGAAGTACTTCCTACGCTTCAGCAGGCGACAAGGGTAATCATCGCCCAGGGCCTTCCTTCTCTTTCGGAGGGCCTGAAAGTCCACGCGGAAGCGGCCTAGGAGTCAGGCGCAGGGATCAACCTGCGACGGAGATGGAGCGTCAAGACGATCTGCGTCAGGGGCGCCTACCTGACGTGCGCCGCCAATCGCCTCGCCAAGAGAAGCCGCCGGAGCCTCGGTGGCCTCGGTCATAGGCGCAGAGGGCAGCTGCTTCTCACCCTCAGCCCCGGCGGCACGGGCCCCGATAACTGCTTCCTCACGAGCCTCGCCCGGCGCTGTCACCCCGCCGGGAGCCCCCTCGGCCTCCGGCGCCTCGTGCCTCCCTGCTCCGCCACTTGAGGAAGAGCCGCCTCGGCCGACTGGAAGGGCGGCCACCACCACTGGGTTCTCGCGAGGCCCCTGGAGGCCGGCAGGGCGCGGCCCCCACTCATCGAAGATAGGCATCTGCCTCACCAAATCGCCCCCGCTCTGGAAGAGGTACAGCAAGGCCCCTCCCAGCTGGATGCTGCCAGGGTTGGGGTCCCTCGTCAGGGTCAAGAGCGCCGCCCTCAGCACTTCAGGTGTCAGGTCCTCTTCCTGGAGCCTCATACGATCATCGCGCCCGCCGAAGGCCCACATCCGGCGGGAGTGGCGCTAGAGAGGAGCAACGCGGCGTAGCAGGAACTCCTTCACCACCTTGGGCGCTGTCGCGCCAAGTGACCTCAAGAACGCGAAGCGGTGCCAGACGAAGACAAGCCGGGGGCTCTCGAGCGTCTCCTGGCCCCAGCCCGAATTGGGGACAGCAGGCGAAGTTGGCTCCGACAGCAGGGGCTGGGCACCCCAGCATCCATGTACAGCCACCGCTTGTGGAACCCAGCCGCGGGCGGAGGGAGCGTGAAGTCAATCCCAGAGGCCGCCATCTCAGGCGCGGCAATGAAGCTCACACACGCCCAGCGTTGGGTAGGGTCAACAAGGCACAGCGAGAAGAAGTGGCGCAGCAAGGCAACCAAAGGAAGGATGCCCATCATAGCCTTGCAAACAAAGGCGAAGACCGAAAGGAGAGCGATGGATTCAGGACCCAGATGCATCATGTGGATCTGATAATGGGAGAGCACGGCATTGAAGAAATCAGAAAAGGGAGGAACCAGACCCGCCCACAGGGCGTCGGCAAAATACGGGACCTCGGTGGCTATCCTGCCGATGGAGAAGTGGGACACGGGCCAGGCCGTCGTCCTCCCGCATTCATTGAAGATGGTGGCCAGAGCCAAGCTGACCTTGCCCAAGCCCTCGGCGGGGGCCGCCAACGGCGGCGGGCAAGGCGGAGACACGGGTTTCTCCCCTCTTCCCTTCTTCGTTGGAGCCATGGCGATGGGAGGGGGAAGGTTCAAGATTGAGTTGGAAACAGAAACCAGAGTTCGAGCGGAGGAAGGACAGAGCGTGCTCGAGCAACCAAATAGGGGAACGGCTGTGTACGACTACGGGTCCGCCTAGCACGGCGCAAAATAAGGAGGGCGTGGGGGAACAGTGCCGCCCACGTCCAATCAACCGCCACGCGGCGCCCAAGGCCGCAGGCTGTTAGGGCCCGCGGCACTTCGCTCTTGCCCTTCCGCCTCCCTACATGGCCAAGTCCAGGCGCGCCTTGGGCCCGGGGGCTACTGTCGGTGTTCTGGGAACGGGGGTCCCCAGACTTGCCTGCCTGCGGCCTGCGGCGTGGCTCAAAGGGGGGCCCAGCGCAGCCCATCTTCACCAACACGAACCCAAGACCCTCGCGAGGGGCCAAGCCTCGCGGGGCGGACGACGCGGAGCTTCCTCAGGCGCGGCCTCGTCAGGATGGCACACGAGGAGGCGGAGAGATCAAGGCGGGGTACCTCACGAGGTGCCCGTGGCGCAAGCCATGACGACCGGGGGCGCCAGGCGGGTGCCAGCCCGCGTAGTGTCCTCCCTTCCTCTTTGGTGCAAAGGGGGCAAGCGCAGCCGCGGAGTACCGAGGCATCAGGCAAAGGTTGCCATTTCGGTGCAACGAGACCAAGACCAGGAGGACTACGAGACGGAGGTCACCGTGGATCCCAAGACGGCGTCATCACCAGAGCTTTGCGCAGGCGAAGACTACTTTTGTCAGGATAGTTGATGATAGCTGTCCCCCTTCAAATTAGCCCACCATTGTTGGCTCCCTTCCCGCTCGATATTTGGGAAAAGGACTAGGGCCTCTATAAATAGGACCAGCCACCCACAGAGCAAGGGGGAGGCAGAAAGGAAGGCAGAGAGAGACGAGGCAGAAAAGAGAGCTGAGCCGAAGGTTTGGAAGGATAGAGAAGATCAGAAAGAGAGAGAGAGAGAGAGAGAGAGAGAGAGAGAGAAAGGTGATTGAGCTCCTCCCAGCAGTTCATCGCCCCAGCCCAGAACATACCCTCGCGAGGTTGTTCTTCCTTGTATTGTTCATCATCATCAGCCCAAGAGGCAATCCACCACACCACACACTAGAGTAGGGTATTACACCACAACGGTGGCCCGAACCAGTATAAACCCTGTGTCTCTTGTGTTGTTCTTTCCTTAGTTTAGATCTTTGCAAGGCGGAGGGGTGCAGGTAGGTAGGAGGCGAAATCTCCGCGCGCACCCCAGTGTTCGAACCTCAAGGGTCTGCCGGAACCCGAAATCTGACAAATTTCGCCGTATAATTGTATTTTTTAGCTCTATTGTATGTATTTCCGTATTTGAGCGCACGTCGGTCGCAGACGACCTCCTTTTGCCGAACGTGTGTGCCAGGAGGGCATATCCTCGATGGTTTCTGGGTCGTGTGGGAAGGACCCCCCAATCGCCCACACTCACTTGGCAACGGTTCCAAATGCCGTCGCGGAAAGGGGTTAAAACTTTTTGTTTAGGACCGACGCGCACCAATGTGTCATAAGCATGACAGGGAAAAAATCGTTCGGCCCAAAATGTCGCGGATGTGTCTTTTTTTTGATGTGGTACGTGATGAAGGAAATATGCCCTAGAGGCAATAATAAAGTTGTTATTTATATTTCCTTATATCATCATAAATGTTTATTTTTCATGCAAGAATTGTATTAACCAGAAACTTAGTACATGTGTGCATACATAGACAAACAGAGTGTCCCTAGTATGCCTCTACTTGACTAGCTCGTTAATCAAAGATGGTTAAGTTTCCTAACCATAGACATGTGTTGCCATTTGATGAACGGGGTCACATCATTAGAGAATGATGTGATGGACAAGACCCATCCTTTAGCTTAGCATTATGATCGTCTAGTTTTATTGCTATTGCTTTCTTCATGACTTATACATATTCCTCTGACTATGAGATTATGCAACTCCCGAATACCAGAGGAAAACCTTGTGTGCTATCAAACATCACAACATAACAAGGTGATTATAAAGATGCTCTACAGGTGTCTCCGAAGGTGTTTGTTGAGTTGGCATAGATCGAGATTAGGATTTGTCACTCCGTGTATCGGAGAGGTATCTCTAGGCCCTCTCGGTAATGCACATCACTATAAGCCTTGCAAGTAATGTAACTAATGAGTTAGTTGCGGGATGATGCATTACAGAACGAGTAAAGAGATTTGCCGGTAACGAGATTGAACTAGGTATGATGACACCGACGATCGAATCTCGGGCAAGTAACATATCGATGACAAAGGGAATAACGTATGTTGTTATGCGGTTTGACCGATAAAGATCTTCGTAGAATATGTAGGAGCCAATATGAGCATCCAGGTTCTACCATTGGTTATTGACCAGAGATATGTCTCGGTCATGTCTACATAGTTCTCGAACCCGTAGGGTCCGCACGCTTAACGTTCGATGACGATTTGTATTGTGAGTTATGTGTTTTGTTGACCGAAGTTTGTCCCGGATGAGATCACAGACATGACGAGGAGTCTCGGAATGGTCTAGACGTAAAGGTTCATATATTGGAAGGTTGTTTCAGACATCAGAATGGTTCTAAGTGATTCAGGGATTTTTCCGGAGTACCGAGGGGTTACTGGAACCCCCCAGGGGAATATTGGGCCTACATGGGCCATAGGGGAGAGGGGAGGCAGCCCACAAGGGGTAGCCGCGCCCCCTCCCTATATGGAGTCCGAATTGGACTAGGGAGGAGGGTGCACCCCCCCCTTTCCTTCTCCTCTTCCTCTCCCTTCCCTCTTTGCCCCTCCGAAAAAGTAATGGGAGTCCAACTAGGATTGAGAGTCCTAGTTGGACTCCCCCTTTGGTGCGCCCCTAGGCCGGCCGCCTCCTCCCCTCCTCCTTTATATACGGGGGCAAGGGGGCACCCCAAAGCCATATCAATTGTTCCTCAGCTGTGTGTGGTGCCCCCCTTCACAGTTTACCACCTCGGTCATATTGTCGTAGTGCTTAGGCGAAGCCCTGCGCAGATCACATCACCAACACCGTCGTCACACCGTCGTGCTGACGGAACTCTCCCTCGACCCTCTACTGGATCAAGAGCTCGAGGGACATCATCGTGTTGAACATGTGCTAAACACGGAGGTGACATACGTTCGGTTCTTGGATCGGTTGGATCGTCAAGACATTTGAATACATCAACCGCATTACTAAACACTTCCGCTTTCGGTCTACGAGGGTACGTGGACACACTCTCCCATCTCATTGCTATGCTTATCCTAGATAGATCTTGCGTGATCGTAGGAATTTTTTTGATTTACTATGTTCCACAACAGTGGCATCCGAGCTAGGTCTATGCGTAGATGATATATGCATGAGTAGAACACAAAGAGTTGTGGGCGATAATAGTCATACTGCTTACCACCAACGTCTTACTTTGATTCGGCGGTATTGTTGGATGAAGTGTCCCGGACCGACATTACATGACCGCGTTCATGAGACTGGTTCTACCGACGTGCTTCGCACACAAGTAGCTAGTGGGTGTCTGTTTGTCCAACTTTAGTTGAATCGAGTTTGACTATGGCCGATACTTGTTGAAGGTTAAAACAACACACTTGACGGAAAATCGTTGTGGTTTGATGCGTAGGTAAGAATGGGTCTTCCTAGAAGCCCGTAGCAGCGACGTAAAACTTGCAACTACAAAGTACAGGACGTCTAACTTATTTTTGCAGGGCATGTTGTGATGTGATATGCTCAAGACGTGATGAGATATAAATTGTTGTATGAGATGATCATGTTTTGTAAAAGTTATCGGCAACTGGCAGGAGCCTTATGGTTGTCACTTTATTGTACGAAATGCAATCGCCATGTAATTGCTTTACTTAATCACTAAGTGGTAGCGATAGTCGTAAAAGCAATAGTTGGCAAGACGACAACGACGCTGTGATGGAGATCAAGGTGTCAAGCCGGTGACGATGGAGATCATGACGGTGCTTTGGAGATGGAGATCAAAGGCACAAGATGATGATGGCCATATCATGTGACATATTTTGATTGCATGTGATGTTTATCCTTTATGCATCTTATTTTGCTTAGTACGGCGGTAGCATTATAAGATGATCCCTCACTAAATTTCCACATATAAGTGTTCTCCCTGAGTATGCACTGTTGCTACAGTTCGTCGTGCCGAGACACCACGTGATGATCGAGTGTGATAAGCTCTACGTTCACATACAACGGGTGCAAGCTAGTTTTGCACGTGCAGAATACTTGGGTTAAACTTGACGAGCCTAGCGTATGCAGATATGTCCTCGGAACACTGAGACTGAAAGGTCGAACGTGAATCATATAGTAGATATGATCAACATAGTGATGTTCACCATTGGAAACTACTCCATCTCACGTGATGATCGAACATGGTTTAGTTGATATGGATCGCGTGATCATTTAGATGACTAGAGGGATGTCAATCTAAGTGGGAATTCTTTAGTAATATGATTAATTGAACTTTAATTTAACATGAACTTAGTACCTGATAGTATTTTGCATATCTATGTTGTTGTAGATCAACAGCATGTGCTACCGTTCCCTTGAATTTTAATGCGTTCCTAGAGAAAGCTAAGTTGAAAGATGATGGTAGCAACTACACATACTGGGTCTGAGGATTATCCTCATTGCTGCACAGAAGAATTATGTCCTAGAAGCACCGCTAGGTGCAAGACCCACTGCAGGAGCAACTCCGGACGTTATGAACATCTGGCAGAGCAAAGCTGATGACTACTCGATAGTTCAGTGTGCCATGCTTTACGGCTTAGAATCGGGACTTCAAAGACGTTTTGAGCGTCATGGAGCATATGAGATGTTCCAGGAGTTGAAGTTAATATTTCAAGCAAATGCCCGAGTTGAGAGATATGAAGTCTCCAACCAGTTCTATAGCTGCAAAATGGAGGAGAATAGTTCTGTCCGTGAACACATACTCAGAATGTCTGGGTACCATAACCACTTGACTCAGTTGGGAGTTAATCTTCCTTATGATAGTGTCATTGACAGAGTTCTTCAATTACTGCCACCAAGCTATAAAGGCTTCGTGATGAACTATAATATGCAAGGGATGGAAAAGACAATTCTCGAGCTCTTCGAGATGCTAAAGGCTGCAGAGGTAGAAATCAAGAAGGAGCATCAAGTGTTGATGGTGAACAAGACCGCTAGTTTCAAGAAAAAGGGCAAAGGGAAGAAGGGGAACTTCAAGAAGAATAGCAAGCCAGTTGCTGCTCAAGGGAAGAAGCCCAAGTCTGGACCTAATCCTGAAACTGAGTGCTTCTACTGCAAAGGGACTAGTCACTGGAAGCAAAACTGCCCCAAGTATTTGGCGGATAAGAAGGATGGCCAAGTGAAAGGTATATTTGACATACATGTTATTGATGTGTACCTTACTAATGCTCGTAGTAGCGCCTGGGTATTTGATACTAGTTTTGTTGCTCATATTTGCAACTCGAAACAGGGGCTACGAATTAAACAAAGATTGGCTAAGGATGAGGTGACGATGCGTGTGGGAAATGGTTCCAAAGTCGATGTGATCACCGTTTGCATGCTACCTCTACATCTGTCGTCGAGATTAGTTTTAGACCTAAATAATTGTTATTTGGTGCCAGCGTTGAGCATGAACATTATATCTGGATCTTGTTTGATGCGAGACGGTTATTCATTTAAATCAGAGAATAATGGTTGTTCTATTTATATGAGTAATATATTTTATGGTCATGCACCCTTGATGAGTGGTCTATTTTTGTTGAATCTTGATTGTAGTGATACACATATTCATAATATTGAAGCCAAAATATGCAAAGTTAATAATGATAGTGCAACTTATTTGTGGCACTGCCGTTTAGGTCATATTGGTGTAAAGCGCATGAAGAAACTCCATGCTGGTGGGCTTTTGGAATCACTTGATTATGAATCACTTGTTGCTTGCGAACCATGGCTCATGGGCAATATGACTAAGACTCCATTCTCCAGAACAATGGAGCGAGCAACTGACTTATTGGAAATAATACATACTGATGTATGCGGTCCGATGAGTGTTGAGGCTCACGGCAGGTATCGTTATTTTCTGACCTTCATAGATGATTTGAGCAGATATGGGTATACCTACTTAATGAAACATAAGTCTTAAACATTTGAAAAGTTCAAAGAATTTCAGAGTGAAGTGGAAAATCATCGTACCAAGAAAATAAAGTTTCTACAATCTGATCGTGGAGGTGAATATTTGAGTTATGAGTTTGGTCCTCATTGGTAACAATGTGGGATAGTCTCACAACTCACGCCAGCTAGAACACCATCGCGTAATGGTGTGTTCGAACGTTGTAACCATACTTTATTAGATATGGTGCGATCTATGATGTCTCTTACTGATTTATCGCTATCGTTTTGGGGTTATGCTATAGAGACGGTTGCATTCACATTAAATAGGGCACCATCTAAATCCGTTGAGACGACACCATATGAACTGTGGTTTAGCAAGAAACCTAAGTTGTCGTTTCTTAAAGTTTGGGGTTGCGATGCTTATGTGAAAAGGCTTCAACCTGATAAGCTCGAACCCAAATCGGAGAAATGTGTCTTCATACGATACCCAAAGGAGACTGTTGGCTACATCTTCTATCACAGATCTAAAGGCAAGATATTCATTGCTAAGAACGGATCCTTTCTAGAGAAAGAGTTTCTCTCGAAAGAAGTAAGTGGCAGGAAAGTAGAACTTGATGAGGTAATGGTACCTTCTCCCGAATTGGAAAGTAGTTTATCACAGAAATCAGTTCCGGTGATTCCTACACCAATTAGTGAAGAAGCTAATGATGATGATCATGAAACTTCAGATCAAGTTACTACCGAACCTCGTAGGTCAACCAGAGTACGATCCGCACCAGAGTGGTACGGTAATCCTGTTCTGGAGGTCATGTCACTTGACCATGACGAACCTACAAACTATGAGGAAGCGATGATGAGCCCAGATTCCGTGAAATGGCTTGAGGCCATGAAATCTGAGATGGGATCCATATATGAGAACAAAGTGTGGACTTTGGTTGACTTGCTCGATGATCGACAAGCAATAGAGAATAAATAGATCTTCAAGAAGAAGACTGATGCTGACGGTAATGTTACTGTCTACAAAGCTCAACTTGTTGCAAAAAGGTTTTCGACAAGTTCAAGGAGTTGACTATGATGATACCTTCTCGCCCGTAGCGATGCTTAAATCTGTCCGAATCATGTTAGGAATTGCCGCATATTATGATTATGAAATTTGGCAAATGGATGTCAAAACTGCATTCCTTAATGGATATCTTAAAGAAGAGTTGTATATGATGCAACCAGAAGGTTTTGTCGATCCTAAAGGTGCTAACAAAGTGTGCAAGCTCCAGCGATCCATTTATGGACTGGTGCAAGCCTCTCGGAGTTGGAATATACACTTCGATAATATGATCAAAGCATATGGTTTTATACAGACTTTTGGAGAAGCATGTATTTACAAGAAAGTGAGTGGGAGCTCTATAGCATTTCTAATATTATATGTGGATGACATATTGTTGATTAGAAATAATAAAGAATTTCTGGATAGCATAAAAGGAAACTTGAATAAGAATTTTTCAATGAAAGACCTCGGTGAAGCTGCTTATATATTGTGCATCAAGATCTATAGATATAGATCAAGACGCTTAATTGGACTTTCACAAAGCACATACCTTGATAAAATTTTGAAGATGTTCAAAATGGATCAGTCAAAGAAAGGGTTCTTTCCTGTGTTACAAGGTGTGAAGTTGAGTCAGACTCAATGCCCGACCACTGCAGAAGATAGAGAGAAAATGAGAGTCATTCCCTATGCCTCATCCATAGGTTATATCATGTATGCAATGTTGTGTACCAGACCTGATGTGTGCCTTTCTATAAATTTAGCAGGGAGGTACCAAAGTAATCCAGGAGTGGATCACTGGACAGCGGTCAAGAACATCCTGAAATACCTGAAAATGACTAAGGATATGTTTCTCGTTTATGGAGGTGACAAAGAGCTTGTCGTAAATGGTTACGTCGATGCAAGCTTTGACACTGATCCGGATGACTCTAAGTCATAAACCGGATACGTATTTATATTGAATGGTGGAGTTGTAAGTTAGTGCAGTTCCAAGCAGAGCGTCGTGGCAGGATCTACTTGTGAAGTGGAGTACATAGCTGCTTCGGAAGCAGCAAATGAAGGAGTTCATATCTGATCTAGGTGTAATACCTAGTGCATCGGATCCAATGAAAATCTTTTGTGACAATACTGGAGCAAGAGCCTTGGTGAAGGAATCCAGATTTCATAAGAGAACTAAACACATCAAGAGACGCTTCAATTACATCCGCAATCAAGTCAAGGAGGGAGACATAGAGATTTCCAAAATACATACGGATCTAAATGTTGCAGACCCGTTGACTAAGCTTATCTCACGAGCAACACATGATCAGCACCAAGACTCCACGGGTGTTGGAATCAATACTATGTAATCTAGATTATTGATTCTAGTGCAAGTGGGAGACTAAAGGAAATATGCCCTAGAGAAAATAATAAAGTTGTTGTTTATATTTCCTTATATCATGATAAATGTTTATTATTAATGCTTGAATTGTATTAACCGAAAACTTAGTACAGGCGTGAATACATAGACAAATAGAGTGTCCCTAGTATGTCTCTAGTTGACTAGCTCGTTAATCAAAGATGGTTAAGTTTCCTAACCATAGACATGTGTTGTCATTTGATGAATGGGATCACATCATTAGAGAATAATGTGATGGACAAGACCCATCCTTTAGCTTAGCATTATGATCGTCTAGTTTTATTGTTATTGCTTTCTTCATGACTTATACATATTCCTCTAACTATGAGATTATGCAAATCCTGAATACCATAGGAACACCTTGTGTGCCATCAAACTTCACAATGTAACCGGGTGATTATAAAGATGCTCTATAGGTGTCTCCAAAGGTGTTTGTTGAGTTGGCATAGATCAAGATTAGGATTTGTCACTCCGTGTATCGGAGAGGTATCTTTGGGCCCTCTTGGTAATGCACATCACTATAAGCCTTGCAAGTAATGTAACTAATGAGTTAGTTGTAGGATGATGCATTACAGAACGAGTAAAGAGACTTGCCGGTAACAAGATTGAACTAGGTATGATGATACCGACGATCGAATCTCGGGAAAGTAACATACCGATGACAAAGGGAATAATGTATGTTGTTATGCGGTTTGACCGATAAAGATCTTCATAGAATATGTAGGAGCTAATATGAGCATCTAGGTTCCGCTATTAGTTATTGACCAGAGATATGTCTCGATCATGTCTACCTAGTTCTCGAACCCGTAGGGTCCGCACGCTTAATGTTCGATGACGATTTGTATTATGATTTATGTGTTTTGGTGACCGAAGTTTGTTCAGAGTCCCAGATGAGATCACGGACATGACGAGGAGTCTCAGAATGGTCGAGAGGTAAAGATTCATATATTGTAAGGTTTTATTTGGACATCGGAATGGTTCCGAGTGATTCGGGGATTTTTCCGAAGTACCGAGGGGTTACCGAAACCCCCCGGGGGAATATTGGGCCTATATGGGCTATAGGGGAGAGGGGAGGCAGCCCACAAGGGGTAGCCGCACCCCTCCCTATAGGGAGTCCGAATTGGACTAGGGAGGTGCCCCCCCCTTTCCTTCTCCTCTTCCTCTCCCTTCCCTCTTTCCCCCCTCCGGAAAAGGAAAGGGAGTCCAACTAGGATTGGGAGTCCTAGTTGGACTCCCCCTCTTTGGCGCGCCCCTAGGCCGGCCGCCTCCTCCCCTCCTCCTTTATATACGGGGCAAGGGGCACCCCAAAGGCACATCAATTGTTCCTCAGCCGTATGCGGTGCCCCCTCCACAGTTTACCACCTCGGTCATATTGTCCTAGTGCTTATGCGAAGCCCTGCGCGGATCACATCACCAACACTGTCGTCACGCCGTCGTGCTAGCGGAACTCTCCCTTGACCCTCTACTAGATCAAGAGCTCGAGGGATGTCATTGTGCTGAACGTGTGCTGAGCACGGAGGTGCCGTACTTTCGGTACTTGGATCGTGAAGACGTTCGACTACATCAACGGCGTTACTAAACGCTTCCGCTTTCGGTCTACGAGGGTACATGGACACACTCTCCCGTATTGATGCTATGCTTCTCCTAGATAGATCTTGCGTGATCGCAGGAAATTTTTTGAATTACTACGTTCCCCAACACATGATATGGTAAGTAAACGGACTCCGAAAAATCCGCAAAAATATTTTCTGTCAGTTTTGGAATATATTAAAAATTAGGAAAATAAGAAACAACCAGGAAGGGCAAGCCAGGCGTGCCCACCTCGGGTACCTTCTGGACTCCGTTTTTCTTCCGTTTGCTTGTTTCCCAAGATAAAAATTCTTTATATACCCCCGGAACCTATTGACCATCGTATCACAAAGAAATCTTCTGTTCTTCTTTCTTACTATTTTTTGTCAGATCTGTTAAGCCAGGCATCATGTCTTCTCCCTCCCCCAACGACATAGAAGAGGATGCTTGGTTGATGAAGATTGAATTGAAGAGAGAGGAACCCAAAGAAACCTCCAAAGGTGACAAGAGCAAGGAAGTACTAGAGATCAAGCGCCGGTGGTCGAGCAAGCCTTGCCTGCCGAGGAGGAAGAAGAAGATGCCCTTAAACCGTACTACGATCATCTTACCCCCACTGAGATTGAAGCATTTCAGATTATCGAAATGGTTCATGTGCAAAATAAATATCTTACCTGCGAAAATACTCTATTGCAAGAGCACATCATCTTCCTCCAGAGTGTCATCCGTAGATTGGAGTATCTTTTGAGCCTGATGGATAAGATGGCTACCACTTCATCATCACCACCTCCTTCTTCATCGCCAAAGGAAATTAAAGTATCAGGTATGGGCACTCCCCTTGGCTTGTGCCAAGCTTGGGGGGGGGGGGTGCCCCGGTATCGTATCACCTCCACTATCTTTTTCCTTTACTTATCTTAGTTCGATCCATAGTTATATTTTGCTATAGATGAATAAAAGTTTAGTTCGATCCTTTCTTTCCGAGTGTTTTCTTAGTGATCTATCCTTGTAATCGTGTGCGAGATATATAATAAAGTTCAGTTTGAAGTTTGGTTCTCTTTACTTTCATGTTCAATAAAAAGAAAGGAATAAATATAAAGATCATATGCTAATCTTATGGTAAGTAGTGACATCACATAAGGAAGATTATAAGTAGAAAATTTTATTGGAGATTTACAAATGCAGCATTGGTCAATGATGCAATTCATGAAAGAATTATTAAGGGAAGAGAAGATTCACATGCAAATACACTGCCTTGGACATCATTTGTGATTGTGAGATCCCATCAAAATATTATATGCCAAAATTGTTGATGTTGGACAAGGAAGACAACGTAATGATTTATGTTTATTCATATTCACATAAAAGTTATATTGTCATAGATTCTTCAACATGTGGTGCTTGCCCCCCATCTTTGCTAGCCAAAAATTCCGCACTAAGTAGAGATACTACTTGTGCATCCAAAACCCTTAAACCCAAACCTTGTTTTGAGAGTCCACCATACCTACCTATGGATTGAGTAAGATCCTTCAAGTAAGTTGTCATTAGTGCAATAAGCAAATAAAAAATGCTTCTAAAAGTGTTGGATCATTTATTGTAAGGGAAAATTGAGCGTTGTACGAACTTGTGATGGCAAAGAATAAAAGCGACATGATGCATAATAAAGGTTGCTATCATAAGGGGCAATATAACCTGACGTTCTTTTGCACTAAGAGATTGAGCATACAAACAAAAAGCACATGACAACCTATGCTTCCCTCTACGAAGGGCCTATCTTTTAATTTTATGTATTTACTTTTATGCAAGAGTCAAAGTTTTTCTCTCTATTCCTTTTTATTTTCTCTTTTAGCAAGCATCATGTGGTGAGTAAAGATCTATGCACATATATCTAGTTGGATATGGGTAGCATGAGTTATTATTGTTGAAATCACCCTTGAGGTGAGTATGTTGGGTGGAGAAATCTATAAGCCCCTATATTTCTATGTGTCTGGCTGAAGCTTTTTGCTGATGTGTATGCGGTGAGTGTTAGCAATCATAGAAGACTATATGATGGTTGAGTATGTGGACTTGCCAAAAAGGCTCCGATACATGACCCTTCCTGAAAAGATGATGAATTGTAGTTGCAAAGTTAACTGAGAACATAGTTTGTTGGTTTCCAATAGAGTTTATGCTTTATACTTCGACGTTGTGATGAATTGTTACTTATCATGAGAATTTTATTATAAAAGTTATGTCATAAAAGTTCTATGATAAAGTTTGTTGCTGTTATAATAATATACACGATGCTTCTATGTCCGTATTTTGTTTTTATTGACACCTCTCTCTCTGTCTAAGCATGTGGACATTTTTTCGATTTTAGTTTTTGCTTGAGGACAAGCGAGGTCTAAGCTTGGGGAGTTGATACGTCCATTTTGCATCATGTTTACCTACTGTTATTTATAATGTTTTTTAAGCATAATAATGCTTTTTGGAGTTATTCTAATGCCTTTTATCTCATAATATGCAAGGTTCACACAAAGAGGGAGAATACCGGCAGCTGGAATTCTGGACCTGAAAAAGCTACGTCGGGCTACCTATTCTGCACAACTCCAAATGAGCTAAAACTTCACGGAGAATTTTTATGGAATATATAAGAATTATTGGAGCAAATAAGTACTAGAGGGGGCCCACTAGGTGGGCACAATGATACGTCTCCAATGTGTCTACTTTTCCTAAAGCTTTTCCTCTTGTTTTGGACTCTAATTTGCATGAATTGAATGAAACTAACCCCGGACTGACGTTGTTTTCAGCAGAACTACCAAGGTGTTGTTTTTGTGCAGAAATAAAAGTTCTCGGAATGGAACAAAACTTTGCGAGGATTTTTATACAATAAAAGATAATTTCTAGAGCCAAGAACCACCGGAGGGGGGCACCTGGGTTGGCACACCCACCAGGACGTGCCCCCTCCTGCCGCACCCAGGTGGGTTGTCCCCACCCGGTGGCCTCACAGACCCTGAAACCAACGCTATAAAATCTTGTTTTTCCAGAAAAAAATCAAGTAGAAAGAATTATCGCGATGCATGAGACGGAGCCGCCGTCACCTCCTGTCTTCATCGGGAGGCTAGATATGGAGTCCATTTAGGGCTCCGGAGAGGGGGGTCTTCGTTCTTCGTCATCACCAACCCTTCTCCATCACCAATTTCATGATGCTCCCCACCGGGAGTGAGTAATTCCTTCATAGGCTCGCTCGTCGGTGAGGATTTGGATGAGATTCATCATGTAATCGAGTTAATTTTGTTAGGGCTTGATCCCTAGTATCCACTATGTTCTCAGATTGATGTTGTTATGACTTTGGCATGCTTAATGCTTGTCGCTTTGGGCCTAGGTGCCATGATTTCAGATCTGAACCGTTTATGTTATCACCATTATATCCATGTTCTAGATCTGATCTTGCAAATTATAGTCACCTACTACGTGTTATGATCCGGCAACCCCGGAGAGACAATAGTCAGGACCAAGGTTGTTAGAATCGCGATTCTATTGTATGATTCTACAACTTTACGATCCAAACTAACCGATCTGATTCTACGATTTTGGTCTCTAGAATCTACGTTTATATGATTCTGATAGTGAAGATTCTACGATTTGTGATCCTGCCATCGGAGCTCCGATCCGATTCAGAATCATGATTTTGACAACCTTGGTCAAGACCACTCCCGGTGATGACTGTAGTTTGAGGAGTTCATGTATTCACCGTGTGTTAATGCTTTGTTCCAATTCTCTATTAAAAGGACGCCTTAATATCCCTTAGTTTCCAATAGGACCCCGCTACCATGGGAGGGTAGGACAAAAGATGCCATGCAAGTTCTTTCCATAAGCACGTATGACTATTTACGGAATACATGCCTACATTATATTGATGAACTGGAGATAGTGCCGTATCGCCCTAGGTTATAACTATCTCATGATGAATATCATCCAACAAGTCACCGATCCAACGCCTAGGAATTTATCCTATATTGTTCTTCCTAAGTTACTAATGTTATCGTTACTGTTGCACTTGTTACAAAACTAGTGCTATCACTGTTACTGTTACCACTACTACTGTCACTATTATCAAAACTATCATATTACTTTGCTACTGATCACGTTGCTGCAGATAATTAATCTCCAGGTGTGCTTGAATTGATAACTCAGCCGCTAATACCTTCAAATATTCTTTGGCTCCCCTTATGTCCAATCTATAAATTTGGGTTGAATACTCCACCCTTGAAAATTGTTGCGATCCCCTATACTTGTGGGTTATCAAGACCTTTTTCTCGCGTCGTTGCTGGGGACCATAGCTATATTTGTTGAGTCACTTGGGATTATTACCAATTTATCACTATGAAGAATCTAAAGGATGCTAAGACTAAGATTTTTCCCTCTAAGATGAGGGGAGGTAAGGAACTGCCATCCAGTTGTGCTTTAGATTCACCTTCTGTTATAAGTAAACTTGCAACACCACCACATGCTATTACTTCTGATATGTTGCAAGTTATTGATGATGCTACTTCTGCTATGGATAATGCTTATGATGATGCTAGTACCTTGCTTGATAATGTTGATGTGCCATTTGGTTCATTTCTTGATAAATAAATTTCTAGAGTAATACAACATGATGTTGTTGAATCTGATGATGAGCTTGAAACTGAATCTCCTGAAACACCTGCTAGAACTAGCCTTCCTAGATATGAATTGCCTAAGGTACTGGAAGGTTATGTTATGAATGAGGAGACAACTTGAGATATTCTTGCTTGTAAGGATAGAGATGGTCTAGAGAAATTACTATGCAAGTATAAAGAAAAATCTCTGAATGCTAGAATGAAATATGATCCTAAGTTTCCTACTTCACCGATCTTTATTGATGATAAGGATTATGAATTCTCTGTCGATCCAGAGTTGATTACTTTGGTTAAATTTGATCCTTTCCATGGTTATGAAACTGAAACTGTTGTGGCACATCTTACTAAGTTGAATGACATAGCCACCCTTTTTACTCATTATGAAAAAACCCGCTATTACTTTATTCTCAAATTATTCCATTTCTCATTAAAGGGTGATGCTAAAGCTTGGTACAATAATCTTGCTCCTGGTTGTGTGCGTAGTCCCCAGGATATGATTTATTACTTCTCTTAAAAATATTTTCCCGCTCATAAGAAACAAGCTGCCTTGTAGGAAATATTTAACTTTGTACAAATTAAAGAAGAGAGTTTCCCACAAGCTTGGGGGAGGCTTTGCCAATTACTTAATGCTTTGCCTGATCATCCTCTTAAGAAAAATGAAATACTTGATATCTTCTATAATGGACTAACCGATGCTTCTAGGGATTTCCTAGATAGTTGTGCTGGTTGTGTTTTCAAGGAATGAACTGTTGGGCAAACTGAAGAATTGTTGAATAATATATTGAAAACTTATGATGATTGGACTCTTCCTGAACCACCGGCTAAACCCACTCCGAATAAGAGGGGTATATTATATCTCAGTACTGAAGATATGCAAGAGGCAAAGAAATCTATGAAGGAAAAAGGTATTAAAGCCGAGGATGTTAAAATTTTACCTCCTATTGAAGAAATACATGGGCTTAATACACCAGCACTGCCTAAGGTGGTAGAGGTAAATTCTCTTATGAAGTTCAATGATAATGACAATCCTCACAATATGCACCCTAGCCAATGCCTTTATGAGTTTGAAAATTACATTAGAAAACAAGATCACTTCAATGCAAATGTTATGAAACAATTGAAATACAATTCTGATATGATTGCTCGCTTGAGTGAATTGTTATTTAGAATCTCAAATGATGTTAGAGGTGTTGGAAAGCATGCTTCTATGGTTCAAACCCAGTTAGAACAAGTTGCTAAATCTCAAAGAGAATTTCTAGATGAAATGAATAATAATATACATGACTTTGCTATCAGAGTTGCAACTAGAGGAGGTAAAATGACTCAGGAACCACTTTATCTTGAGGGACACCCAAAAAGAATAGAACATGATTCACAAAGGAACAACGCCACTGCACCTAGTTCTTCTAAAAAGAAAAAGAAAAAGAAAAGTGATAGGACTTTGCACGCTCCTAGTGAACCTGAAATAGAAAAACCTCCTGACATTAATAATGAAGTTTCTATCTCTGATGTTGAAACTTAGTCGGGTAATGAACATTCACCTAGTGATAATGAAAAATATAATGCTGACGTTCATGAAGACTCTCAACCTAATAATAATAAAGAACCAGACAATGATGTTGAGATAGAACCACATGTTGATCTTGATAACCCACAACCTGAGAATAAAAGGTATGATAAAAGAGACTTTGTGGCTAGAAAACATGATAAGGAAAGAGAACCGTGGGTTCAAAAACCTATGCCTTTTCCACCTAAGTCAACTAAAAAGAATGATGATGAAGAATTAGAACGCTTTGCTGAAATGCTGAGGCCAGTCTTTTTGCGTACTTGCTTGACTGATATCTTGAAAATGCCTCCTTATGCAAAGTATATGAAAGACATCATCACCAATAAAAGAAAAATACCAGAAGCTGAAATCTCCAGTATGCTTGCTAATTATACTTTTAAAGATGGAGTACCTAAAAAACTTGGAGATCCGGGAATACCAACTATACCTTGCTCCATCAAAAAGAATTATGTGAAAACTGCTTTATGTGATTTAGGAGCTAGTGTTAGTGTTATGCCTTTCTCTTTATATAAAAGACTTGATTTGAATAAACTCACACCTACTGAAATATCTTTGCAAATGGCTGACAAATCAACTGCCATACCTATCGGTATCTGTGAGGATGTGCCCGTTGTTGTTGCTAATGTTACTATTTTGACTGACTTTGTTATACTTGAGATGCCCGAGGACGACAACATGTCGATTATCCTTGGTAGACCCTTCTTGAATACTGCAGGGGCTGTTATTGATGTTAATGAGCATACAGTGCACTTTCCTAAGAAACAATTCCAAGTGAATGGTATTAATGTTATTGAAAAATCTCCGGCAATCACTATTGGAAGTTTTCAACTACCTCTACCTACTGTCAAAAAGAAATATGAAATGATTATCATTGGGGATATTCATATCCCCATTGAGGTAACTTAGTGATTTATGAAAGTTCTTCGTTTCATGCTGCTACCTCTTGAGCATGCGTTGGTTTTCCCTTGAAGAGGAAAGGGTGATGCAGCAAAGTAGCGCAAGTATTTCCCTCAGTTTTTGAGAACCAACGTATAAATCCAATAGGAGACTACACGCAAATCGCCTAGTACCTGCACAAACAAATAAGAACCTTGCAACCAACGCGATAAAGGGGTTGTCAATCCCTTCACGGCCACTTGCAAAAGTGAGATCTGATAAAGGTAATAAGATAAATATTTTTGGTATTTTTGTTGTATAGATTGGAAAGTAAAGATTGCAAAATAAATAGTAACTGGAATTGTAGATCGGAAACTAATATGATGTAAAGTAGACCCGGGGGCCATAGGTTTCACTAGTGGCTTCTCTCAAGATAGCATGTATTACGGTGGGTGAACAAATTAATGCCGAGCAATTGATAGAAAAGTGCATAGTTATGAGAATATCTAGGAATGATCATAAACATAGGCATCACGTCTGTGTCAAGTAGACCGAAACGATTTTGCATCTACTACTATTAATCCACACATCGACCGCTATCCAGCATGCATCTAGAGTATTAAGTTCATAAGAACAGAGTAACACATTAGGCAAGATGACATGATGTAGAGGGATAAACTTAAGCAATATGATATAAACCCCGTCTTTTTATCCTCAATGGCAACAATACAATACGTGCCTTGCTGCCCCTGCTATCACTCGGAAAGGACACCGCAAGATTGCAAGAAAGATCAATCTAGTAGGCCAAACCGAACTGATAATTCAAAGAGACTTGCAAATATATCAAATCATGCATATAAGAATTCAGATAAAATCAAATATTGTTCATAGATAAACTTGATCAGAAACCCACAATTCATCGGATCTCGGCAAACACACCGCAAAAAGTATTACATCGAATAGATCTCCAAGAACATCGAGGAGAACTTGGTATTGAGAACCAAAGAGAGAGAAGAAGCCATCTAGCTAATAACTATGGACCCGAAGGTCTATGGTAAACTACTCACACATCATCGGAGAGGCTATGGTGTTGATGTAGAAGCCCTCCGTGATCGAATCCCCCTCCGACAGATCGCCGGAAAAGGTCCCCAGATGGGATCTCATGGGTACATAAGGTTGCGGCGGTGGAAAAGTGGTTTTGCGGCTCCCCTGGATGTTTTCAAGGTATAAGAGTATATATATAGGCGAAAGAAGTAGGTCAGTGGAGCTACGAGGGGTCCATGAGGGTGGGGGGCACGCCTGCCCCCCTGGGCACACCGCCCTACCTCGTGGCCGCCTCGTTGCTTCCTTGACCACCACTCCATGTCTCCTGGATTGCGTTTGTTCCAGAAAAGATCCTCGCGGAGGTTTCATTCCATTTGATATTCCTTTTCTGCGAAACACTGAAATAGGCAAAAAAAACAGCAATTTGCACTGGGACTTTGCTTAATAGGTTAGTCCCAAAAATAATATAGAAGTGCATAATAAAGCCCATTAAACATCCAAAACAGATAATATAATAGCATGGAACAATAAAAAATTATAGATACGTTGGAGATGTATCACATGCTAATCGAAAGTGGTTGTTAATAAGACTTGATCAACCTTATTAATGGATCATTTTTGAGCGGTATGAAGTTGATGAATATAGTAAGCACTACTTTCTGTCCCCACTTTTTGTTATTTGTTTTTATTAGTTAAATAAAATAAAATGCCATGTTTTGTCTCTTTTCTGAATTTTCTGTGCAATAAAAAATGACCCAAAAATAAAAGTTCTCAGAATGCTCTAAAAATTTAATACGATTTTTTTCTGAATATTTCTGAATTTCGGGTGCAAATAATATCAGAGGGAGGTGCACCAGGTGGGCACAACCCACCTGGGTGCGCCAGGACCCCCAGGCGCACCCTGGTGGGTTGTGGTCCCCACATGGGCCCTCTCACTTATATATTTACACCACATCATCACCTACCTCTAGAAAAAATTCCCCATAGCTCTGTCTCTCTCTCTCGTGTTCTTGCTCTCAAGCCCACGGATTTTGATCTCTTTGCTCGAAGCTCCATTTCTGAAACTGTTTCGGGGGATTGTTGCTTGGTATGTGACTGCACTGTTTGTCCAATTAGTTTTTGTTTTAGTGGTTTATATTTTGAATAATTAGCTACTCTTGGTGCTACTGTAGATAAGCTTGCATGTTGAATTCTTAGAGTTCTAAGTAGTTTGAATGCTTGCTATGGCCTCTATGTATCCCTATGAGTAGTTGCTATCAATTTGCGAAGTTTAGTTGAGAAAAATCTGTGGACTAAAAATTTCAGAATTTTTGTTCATGGGAAAACCATGAATATATTTCGGAAGTTTGGCTCCAAGAAGAACTCCGAGGGTGTTATTGGGGAGTCATCTGACAGTGATCTCCATCCTCGGAGGTTGGTGGAAGTACGGCCGTGCGAATGGCCGCACACCCCATTCATGGAAGAGGCTGGAGTCCTTCAGGAGTTCACACAATATGCTGCTAATGCCGGCCTCACTGACATCATTGCAGCTGAATGCGAACAGTATCATCTCCGCACAAACTCCTTTGTTCAAAGCTTTGCTTTCCTCTCTTGGAATAATCCTCCTAAAGTGCGATTTGATTTATATGCTGAAACCCATCAGATACCGCTTACTGAATTTTGTAACATATGCATGATCCCTTCTGATGGGAGTTTAGTTGAGCCTAGGCCAGCAGAGTTTGAGGCCTTTTATCGTACTTTGACAGTGGGAGATGAGAGAGGGGTGTCGGCCGTCACTGCCACTAGCATACACTTTCCTGCAGTGCATTATTTTACTTTATTTATCGCTAAGTGTTTGCATGCTAGGAAAAAGTGGGTGCGGTCAGTGCACCAGACTTTGTTGTTTTACGTCGTTCACTAGAGGGAAACAACACTTATAGCTTGGGAGCTATTGTGGCACGTCACCTCCACATTAATAGGTCCAAGGGTAAAATTCATGGTGGGATTTTCGCTACTCGTTTGGCGGCTCACTTTGAGGTTGAGATACGCCTTCATGATTACCCTCTGACCAAGGTTTATCTAGAATGCGCAGCCATGGATCACCACCATTTTACTGATATCGAATCTCCTAACATCCCTGTTCCATATAACCTGGTTTTCAGCATCATCACTCATGATGTTATTCCATTGCCTGCTCCTGCTTTGTTTGATCCTGTTGCCAGGGGCGGATATAGGATTATGCCCGCGGGCATCATCGCCTACCGGAACGATCAAGCTGCTGCAGAGGAGGAGGAAGAGCCTCAACATTGGGATCAGTGGATGCCCGATCCTTAGTACCCCAACTACTATCCAGGCTTCTGATTGATTACCAAGTTAGGCCAAAAGCCTAAGCTTGGGGGAGTACGTGTTTCTCACCGACATTACATTCATGTCCATTTATTCCATTTGTCGGTGTTCACGCTTTTTCATTATATCATCCATGCTTAATTTTATTTTCTTGCTTTCTTCTTGTGTGTTTGAAAAACCTTAGAAAAACCAAAAAAATAGTTGTAGTTAGTTTACTTTCTATGCAAGCTTAGTTGTAGTATTAAAAAGAAAACCCAAAAAGATTTCCTTGTTCTTCTTTTGCTTGTTGGGAGCTTTCCCGTGTAAATAGTTTTTCTCGTTTCTGCTTTTCCCTTTTATTTGTTTGTTCAAGAAAACCAAAAACTCCAAAAATATTTCAGTGTGTTTCTCTGAATTTCTTTTCTTTTTATTCGAGTTGTACCGAGGAGAAGACCACGATGAAAATGTTGAGTGGCTCCCATATGAATAACTGGTTATCTAATAAAGAGCCCATTTTGCCTTGTCTTCTCCTGTTGAATAAAATATTTATAGATTCTAGCTTAGTCCACGACACTCTTGCACTATTATTATTTTCACATCGTTCGGTCGTGCAACTGAAAGGCAATAATGACGATATTCGATGAACTGGCCGTGACAGAGAGAAACGGGTATGAACTCAACTTGTTCTGTTTGTGTAAATATGTTTAACCTAGTATCCATGATTCGGCCCATTATGATTAAACATGTTTGCAATGACAATTAGAGATTATAGTTTCTCATGCCATGCATAAGTATCTAGGAGTGGATAATGATTTATTTTGGATATCAACATTGCGTTAAAATGATTGTGATGTAGTATGATGATATGGTATCCTCCTCTGAATGTTCGAGTGGCTTGACTTGGCACATGTTCATGCATATAGTTGAATGAAAACCAACATAGCCTCTATGATATTTACATTCATGGTATTCATATCCTACTCATGCTAGTGTCTAATGTTACTTACGCATAATGCATGTTCATGATCGTTGTTGCTCTCTAGCTGGCCGCTTCTCTATCTAATGCTAGCCTTCGCCTGTACTAAGTGGGATTTCTGCTTGTACATCAAAAACCTTGAACCCAAAAGTTATTCCAGATGAGTCCACCATACCTACCTATATGTGGTATTACCCTACCATCGTAAGTAAATTTGCATGTGCCACCTCTAAAAACTTCTAAAAAAAGTATCCTTTTTGCGTGCGTGGATCGTTCATGGAACGACAGGAGGTGGTCGGTATCTTCCATGCAAAGCGGGTTATTCTTAGGTTGAGTGTTTATTCACTCTCCATCACACGAGAAAAGGGCGGTGATAGGAATTCCCAGTCCCTAACTAAAAAATGCAAATAATTAAATAAAACTCCCCCAGGGCTGTTGATGGTTTGGATGGTACCCATTGTTTCGGACAAGCCGTGGAGTGTGATTGTTGATGGAGGGGGAGTAAACCTTTACTTTTATCGCTTGGAAACCGCCACTAGCGTGCTTAGCATGGAAGATATTGATAACGGATAGTCGTGAAGTAAATGAGAAGGGTGCATATCTCAAAATATCATTTACCTCTATTTTAAAAACTTGAGCTCTGGCACCTCTGCAAATCACCGCTTCCCTCTGCGAAGCGACTATCTTGTGTCATCACCTTCTAAAACAAGCGCCAGAACCTGAGAGCACTGCTGTCATGACTTACGCATTGTGTGTAGCTAATGTTGGGTGCATCATGACTGGATCTTTTCTACCATGAATTACAATGTTTAGAAGCTACTTGGACTTTGGAGGTGCTCTGCATTTATGTTTTGCGGTCTCACAAAGGGCTAGCGAGATGCCACTATTGTCAAATTATATCATGGTTGTTTTGACAACGTGTTTCCATTTGAGATATTTTATTATTGCTCGCTAGCTGATTATGTCATTGATATGAGTTAATAAAATCTTCAAGAGTTATTGTCGGCATGGTTAGTTATAATGTTGGCTGAAAACCTGGGTGTTGTTTAAGCTTATTTATGTAAACAAGAGCAAAAGAGTTCGTAAAAGTTTTTCTTTTTCACTTTCAGTTTATCAACTGAATTGCTTGAGGACAAGCAAAGGTTTAAGCTTGGGGAGTTTATACGTCTCCAACGGATCTACTTTTCCTAACACTTCTCCTCTTATTTTGGACTCTAATTTGCATGATTTGAATGAAACTAACCCCGGACTAACGCTGTTTTCAGCAGAACTACCATGGTGTTGTTTTTGTGCAGAAATAGAAGTTCTCGGAATGGAATGAAACTTTGCAAGGATTTTTATACAATAAAAAAGAATTTCTGGAGCCAAGAACCACCGGAGGGGGCACTTGGGTGCGCACAACCCACCAGCGCGCCCCCCTCCTGGCGCGCCCAGGTGGGTTGTCCCCACCTGGTGGCCCCGCAGACCTTGAGACCGACGCTATAAAATCCTATTTTTCCAAAAAATCAGGGAGAAAGAATTATCGCAATCCACGAGACGGAGCCATCGTCACCTCCTGTTCTTCATCGGGAGGCCAGATCTGGAGTCTGTTTGGGGCTCCAGAGAGGTGGATCTTCGTTCTTTGTCATCACCAACCCTTCTCCATCGCCAATTTCATGATGCTCCCCCACCGGGAGTGAGTAATTCCTTTGTAGGCTCGCTGGTTGGTGAGGAGTTGGATGAGATTCATCATGTAATTGAGTTAATTTTGTTAGGGCTTGATCCCTAGTATCACTATGTTCTAAGATTGATGTTCCTATGACTTTGCCATGCTTAATGCTTGTCACTTTGGTCCTGGGAGCCATGATTTCAGATCTGAACCATCTATGTTATCACCATTATATCCATGTTCTAGATGCGATCTTGCAAGTTATAGTCACCTACCACGTGTTATGATCCCGCAACCCCGGAGTGACAATAGTCGGGACCACTCCCGGTGATGACCGTAGTTTGAGGAGTTCATGTATTCACCGTGTGTTAATGCTTTGTTTCGGATCTCTATTAAAAGGAGGCCTTAATATCCCCTAGTTTCCACGGGAGGGTAGGACAAAAGATGTCATGCAAGTTCTTTCCATAAGCACGTATGACTATTTATGGAATAGACGCCTACATTATATTGATGAACTGGAGCTAGTGCCGTATCGCCCTAGGTTATAACTGTCTCATGATGAATATCATCCAACAAGTCATTGATCCAATGCCTGCGAATTTATCCTATATTGTTCTTGCTAAGTTACTACTGCTATCGTTACTATTGCACTTGTTACAAAACTAGTGCTATCACTATTATTGTTACCACTGCTACTGTTACTATTATCAAAACTATCATATTACTTTGCTACTGATCACGTTGCTGCAGATAATTAATCTCCAAGTGTGGTTGAATTGACAACTCAGCTGCTAATACCTTCAAATATTCTTTGGCTCCCCTTGTGTCGAATCTATAAATTTGGGTTGAATACTCCACCCTTGAAAATTGTTGCGATCCGCTATACTTGTGGGTTATCACACAACCCACCTGGGCGCGCCAGGGAGGCCAGGCACGCCCTGGTGGGTTGTGCCCTCCTCAGCCCACCTCCGATGCCCCTCTTCTGGTATTTAAGTCATTTTGACCTAGAAAAAATAAGGAGAGGAATTTTGGGACGAAGCACTGTCGTCTCAAGGCGGAACTTGGGCAAGACCACTTTTGCCCTCCGGTGGAGTGATTCCGCCGGGGGAACTTCCCTCCCGGAGGGGGAAGTCATCGTCATCATCATCACCAACAACTCTCCCATCTTGGGGAGGGCAATATCCATCAACATCTATAATAGCACCATCTCCTCTCAAACACTAGTTCATCTCTTGTGTTCAATCTTTGTACCAGAACCTTAGATTGGTGCTTGTGGGTGACTAGTAGTGTTGATTACATCTTGTAGTTGATTACTATATGGTTTATTTAGTGGAAGATTATATGTTCAGATCCATTATGCTATTTAATACCCCGCTGATTTTGACCATGATTATCATTTGTGAGTAGTTACTTTTGTTCTTGAGGTCATGGGGGAAATCTTGTTGCAAGTAATCATGTGAATTTGATATGTGTTCGATATTTTGATGGTATGTATGTTCTGATTCCCTTAGTGGTGTCATGTGAACATCGACTACATGGCAATTCACCATATTTGGGCCTAAGGGAATGCATTGTGGAGTAGTTATTAGATGATGGGTTGCAAGAGTGACAGAAGCTTAAACCCTAGTTTATGCGCTATTCCGTAAGGGACCGATTTGGATCCAAAAGTTTAATGCTGTGGTTAGATTTTATCTTAATACTTTCCTCGTAGTAGCGGATGTTTGCGAGGGAGTTAATCATAAGTAGGAGGTTTGTTCAAGTAAGAACAACACCTAAGCACCGGTCCACCCACATATAAAATTATCAAAGTAGCAAACACAAATCAAACCAACATGATGAAAGTGACTAGATGAAATTCTCGTGTACCCTCAAGGACTCTTTGCTTATCATAAGAGACCGTCTTGGCATGTACTTTGCCTCAAAAGGATTGGGCTACCTTGCTGCACTTTTGTTACCGTTACCAATACTTGCTCGTTACAAATTATCTTGCCATCAAACTACTCGTTACTTATAATTTCAGTGCTTGCAGAGAATACCTTGTTGAAAACTACTTGTCATTTCCTTCTGCTCCTCGTTGGGTTCGACACTCTTACTTATCAGAAGGACTACGATTGATCCCCTATACTTGTGGGTCATCAACGCGCCAGGAGGGGGTGAAGGAAATATTCCCTAGAGGCAATAATAAAGTTGTTATTTGTATTTCCTTATATCATGATAAATGTTTAGTATTCATGCTAGAATTGTATTAATCGGAAACTTGATACATGTGCGAATACATAGACAAAACAAAGTGTCCCTAGTATGCCTCTACTAGACTAGCTCGTTAATCAAAGATGGTTAAGTTTCCTGACCATAGACATGTGTTGTCATTTGATGAATGGGATCACATCATTAGGAGAATGATGTGATGGACAAGACCCATCCCTTAGCTTAGCATAATGATCATTAAGTTTTATTGCTCTTGCTTTCTTCATGACTTATACATATTCCTTTGACTATGAGATTATGCAACTCGTGAATACCGGAGGAATACCTTGTGTGCTATCAAATGTCACAACGTAACTGGGTGATTATAAAAATGCTCTCCAGGTATATCCGAAGGTGTTTCTTGGGTTGGCATAGATCGAGATTAGAATTTGTCACTCCGAGTATTGGAGAGGTATCTCTAGGGCCTATCGGTAATGCACATCATGATAAGCCTTGCAAGCAACGTGACTAATGAGTTAGTTACGGGATAATGCATTACAGAACAAGTAAAGAGACTTGCCGGTAACGAGATTGAACAAGGTATGAAGATACCGACAATTGAATCTCGGGTAAGTAACATACCGATGACAAAGGGAATGACGTATGTTGTCATTACAGTTTGACCGACAAAGATCTTCGTAGAATATGTAGGAACTAATATATGAGCATCCAGGTTCCGCTGTTGGTTATTGACCGGAGATGTGTCTCGGTCATGTCTACATAGTTCTCGAACCCGTAGGGTCTGCACGCTTAACGTTCGATTTGTATTATGAGTTATGTGTTTTGGTGACCGAAGTTTGTTCGGAGTCCTGTATGAGATCACGGATATGACGGGGAGTCTCGAAATGGTCGAGAGGTAAATATTGATATATTGGAAGATAGTATTCTGACACCGCAATGGTTCCGGAGTGTTTCGGGTATTTATCGGAGTACCGGGGGGTTACCGGAACTCCCCCGGGGGAAGTAATGGGCCACATGGGCCTTGGGAGGGAGGCACACCAGCCCATAAGGGGGGCTAGCGCGCCCCCCACTTGGAAGGGGGCCGAATTGGAGTGGGGAAGGGGGTGACTCCCCCCTTTCCTTCTCCTTCTCCTTCTCCTTCTCCTTCTCCTTCTCCTTCTCCTTCTCCTTCGCCCTTCCCCTCTCCGGTAAAAGGAAGGGGGTCCGAATTGGACTTGGAGTCCTAGTAGGACTCCCCCCCACTTGGGGCGCGCCTAGGCCGGCCTCCTCCCCTCTCCTTCTTTATATACGGGGGCAGGGGGCACCTCTAAGGCACATCAATTGTTCTTAGCCGTGTGTGCCCCCCACCATCGTTTACTCCTCCGGTCATATTATCGTAGTGCTTAGTCGAAGCCCTACACGGATCACTTCACCATCACCGTCACCACGCCGTCGTGCTGACGAAACTCTCCCTCGACACTTTGCTGGATCAAGAGTTCGAGGAACATCATCAAGCTGAAAGTGTGCTGAACTCGGAGGTAACGTGCGTTCGGTACTTGATCAGTTGAATCGAGAAGACGTTCGACTACATCAAACGCGTTAAACTAACGCTTCCGCTTTCGGTCTACGAGGGTATGTGGACACACTCTCCCCTTCTTGTTGCTATGCATCTCCTAGATAGATCTTGCGTGATCGCAGGATTTTTTTTTTGAAATTGCATGCTACATTCCCCAACAGGGGGCGCACTGGTGGGTTGTGCTCACCCAGGGCCCCCCCTCCGGTGGTTCTTGGCTCCAGTATTTTTTATATATTGTGAAATAATTCTCCAAAAAGTTTTGTTCCAATCCGAGAACTTTTATTTCTGCACAAAAACAACACCATGGCAATTCTGCTGAAAACAGCATCAGTCCGGGTTAGTTTCATTCAAATCATGCAAATTAGAGTCCAAAATAAGAGGAATAGCGTTAGGAAAAGTAGATACGACGGAGACATATCAATCTGTCATCTGATCGCAGCAATCGGGTAGAGAAGAAAGAGGTAGCAAAGCAACCATGAGTACTCATCGAAAGTGTCGTGGAATTGTCACGGCAGATGTCCTAGTGTGAGGACTTAGTCATGAGGCCAGCGCATCTTTGTGGTAGCTTGAGAGGGGTTGAGCGGAATCGAGAGACGCAACACAAGACAAGGATTTAGACAGCTTCGGGGCCCGAGAAACATCATCCGGAATAGCCCTACATGTTGTTTGTGGCTAGATCTCATTATGCTCATGAGAGAGCCGGCTCCCCCTTTGTGTCTAGCCCTAGAGATTGTTTCTTGTCCCCTCTTGGGGTGCCCTACCCCTCCTTATATATGTTGAAGGGGCGGGTTACATGACTAGTCCTAGTAGGATTATGATTACTCTATTATAAGTGGAGTCCTAGTCTTGCTTCCTTTTGTAGGAGAATATTCCTTATGCTTTTCTCTTAAGCCGGCCCACCATAACATGAGCCGGTCTTCTGGGCCTTGGGCCTTGTCATCTATCTAAAGCACCCGTCGGGTCACTAATGAGTCTTCAGTCTCGTGAATCATCAGACCAGTGAGCCGCCAGATCCGTGAGTCGCCAATGTCCCGGCGGGTTACCAATAAAACACCAAGTCCAGTCGGGTCAAACATCCGTCCGGGTTACACCGCAGGGTATATCCCTGACATTAGCCCCCAGTTTAATTTGGATCTATCCATGTTAAACTGATCTACAATATAAACACAAGAACAAATTTGACAAGTTGTTGTCCGGGTTAAATATTCTGTAAGCCGACACCTGATCACTGTTAAGTCCTTGTCATTTCCTTGTTGATATATACATGTCCATGATCTTAGCAGATATGTTTCAACTTTGTCAATGTAAAAAATCCAGATACTTCTTTTGAGAAATCCGGGTCAATAAGCCAACTTCAGAGTTAATTTGCTGACATTGGTCTCTTGTAGAGAAATATTGTAAGAAATAATCTAGTTGAATCAGCTTCGAAAGCTTTGGCTTAAAAAATATTGGTCTTGAAATACTCATCTGACTTTCAGCCGGCTTGAAGATGTAAAACTTGCCGGTTTGTCATTACCAAAATTGTCGGGTTATAAAAACTGATGACTCCAGGTCATGACTGTTATAGACACCAGGTCATGATTGTTGCCAACGCTAGGTCACACAATTATCTTCCTGATTTGCCCAAAACTGAGAATTTGAATATGTTCCTCCTTTATATGGATATTACCTGTAGCCCCCAAGTCTTTAAGAGGAAAATATATTGATAGCTTAAGACTTGTTTCGATATAAATGTTGCCACCTTGAAGAAATCCAGGTTGTTCATTGCAGTCAGTAGTCCAAACTAAGTATTCCACATATGTAGCCCCCAAGTGTCGGGTTGTCATGCTTGTAGCAACCTGGGACTTGTAATTTCCTTATGCTCACGAAAACTTCAACCAGTGTAGCCCCCAAGGGCCGGGTCATTATGCAATAATGAGCAAGGACTTTGTAGATATAACCATGTAAACTTGAACAACAACATGTAGCCCCCAAGGGCCGGCTTAGTAAGATAATACTGAGATGGGACTTTGTATATAATTTATAGATAATAACACCATATAATATGATCTCCACCATGGGGCTTGAACCCACGTCCACAAGGTTAAGAGCTTTGTACTCCACCAACTGGATAGCGGACCGTTCAATATAATGGATTAATGCTTGTGTACCTTGAATTTTTGACAGGAGCAATTGGTAGCCCCCAAGGGTCGGCTCATTACAATGTGATGAGTAAGTTGAACAAAAAGTGACTTTACATTAGCCCCCAAGTGCCATGGTGCATGCTGGCAGTGACATGGGACTTGCATATTTGATGTATTCTCAATTTAAATAATGTAGCCCCCAAGTGCCGGGTTGTAAGCCTACAGCGACTCGGGACTATTCCTTCCATTGTAGAATAAATCATATCCATTGATAAAATAATAGCCATTGCGCCAAAGCGACTTTGAATACCTCATCTGATGATAAGTAAACGCGGAGTTTAAATACCCGGCGGCTCTTGGCCGATAACGATTTAATATGCCTCCATTGTAAACCGGAATTTTTATAACCCAGCGGCTTATAGCCTTTGAGAAAATCAAGAATTGATAACCCCTTTGAGACACCAATTTCAATCTCTGATGATAGGCTGGAACTTAATCATTTATGTAAGTCATAGCTCTATAAATCCTGCACAGAGTTTAAACAACATATGCCCTGGCGACTTAACGTCAAAAGCCAGGGCGGGTAACCATCCAAATGTAGTCTTATCCTGCACACAAGTAAATCACAAGATCCCTTGGCGGTTTACCGCAGGGCGGGTCATAATATCCCACATATAACCATTGTGATATTGAATTTGTACTGGCGGTTTACATGACCTATGCAGTAAGGGTGATAACCCAATCCTTAGAAGCTAATACTTCTAAATATATGATGATTGTCACATGCTGGCGACTTATCATCCAAAGCCAAGCCGGGTTTAAACGAAACCACACTTATACTTAGATCTGAACAAAAAAGTCTCAAGACAAAACCAAAGATTGTTTGCAAAAACTTAAACCAAATAAAAATCGAGGTTTCTGATTCGAATACGATCAGTAAACTGTTCCACAGGGGTTAAGCTGGGATTCGAATACGATCATGTAGCCCCCAGTGGCTTTGGCAGTGTGCCAATCAAGAGGGTACCGACAGCTATGTTCTCTTTGGTTCGAATACGACCTATGTTTGAACAAGAAGCCCCCAAATGACCTTGAGAGGTTTTTAACGACCCTGATTCGAATACGATCCAAGTTGGACCCAAAAGGGGTTAAGCTATGATTCGAATACGATCAAGAAACCCCCTAGTGAGTTTGGTAGTGTGCCGATCAAGAGGGTACCGACAGCTATGTTCTCTTTGGTTCGAATACGACCTATGTTTGAACAGGAAGCCGCCAAATGACCGTAATAAGGTAAGCCATAAGGCAGGATACCCATGTTTGAACCGTGCATCATGGCAGCAAGTTCTCTTTGGCAACCTTTAATTTTTTCTGAGAACTAGAATCGTGCGAGTGATTAATTCTTTTTGAACCGGAACTTTAAACCGGATTTGAAAGCTTCAAAACTTTGTGGGAGACAGATTGTCCTTGAACCGGATGTTTGAACCAGATTTGAGAGCTTAAAAGCTTTGTAAGCGACAAATTTACCTTGAGCCAGATGTTTGAACCAGATTTGAGAGTTTCAAAGCTTTGCGAGAGAGAGATGTCTCTTGAACCGGATTTTAAACCGGAATCTTTATTTTGAACCGACAATTTTCTGACGGTCTTTAAATTTTCATCAATATGGCGGTGTCCTCTGGAACCGGGTTATCATTCCTCCAGTGACCCGGAGTTCCCGAGTCATGTCATTGTAGCCCCCGAGTCTTAAGACTACTCGAGGAGTTGGCTTGAGACTCTCCATATTTAACCGTGATATAAACTGGTATGAGTCAGCCAACAGCTCAGTGATATAACTTGTCCTGCATTGGAGAACTTGCAAGTCAGAGTAATTGCTCTTTTAAAGAAAAGCAATATATAATATAAAAATATACTGGATGGATTTCACCTTATATGTTAAACCAGAAATTATCCACTGCGGAGTTGATGATCACCATGGTGAAGCTGAAATCAATCACGAGCGAGTCGGCCGCGGAAGTAGACAGATGAATCGGCCGAGGCGTTGTAAGCCGGTGCGGACGAGCAAATTGTTATATGCGTTGTAAGCCGGTGCGGACGCGTGAACCGACCGCAAAGGCAGACGGGCGAGTCTTCCGTGGCGTTGGAAACGGCACGGACGTAGGCACGCCGGCCATGGGCACGGACAATGAGTCAGTCGTGTGTGTTGATGTAGCGGGGGTGGCAATTCGCGCAGGACGAACGCTAGTGCAAAATAATATTTGCCCCTTTTGCGACACCTTTTTGTAAGGAATAATGGTCCTGCGAAAAATTATCATAGACCAAGTAATTGTTCTTTGATGAAAACAATATGTATTAATAAAATAAACTTGGATGGATATCACCTGGTTTGCTCGGATGACGGATGATCCGCTCAACGCGGCAGAAAACGGCTCAGGCAGACCGGCGACTCAAATAGCCCTGGCGGCTCATGGCGGCTCAGAAGCGAGGGGAGACCGCCGAGGTGGGCGGCTTAGGCTCCACGCAACGCACTTTTTAACTTCGTCCGGTCTTTTAAATTCCCAGACGCATTTTTTTGCACCATGATCTCAGCGTGGCCTTCCTATGTCTATCTTGAGCCAGACAAATAAATAGTACTAGTAACAAAATATCACCAGTAATGGAGTAATTGATTCATCACTTTGACTAGTCTTGTCTTTCACGTGATGAATGATGGTCCTTCTTGGAGATTGCGCCATTGTGCTTCTTAATTAGCATTAGTAGTAAGTCTTTGGAGAGCAACTGCCATGGAGATACGGGACAGCGGTCAGAGTGAAGCAGAGGTGGCCGCGGCCGTAGGCGGGGCCACTCCACGACTCAGAGCAAAGGTATGACGGCTTAGAGCAGAGGTATGGCCAAGTGCTGGCCGCTGTGGTGGAGACGGATTCGCCAGGGGAAAACGACCTGGAGGCGACTTGAAGGCGGCTGACAGCGGTTCGCAGGCGGGGCGCAACTCAACGGTAGCAGCGAGCCGGTCCGATGGATGGGTCGCGGACGCATACAGTGGAGTCCGGGTCGCAGTCAGCTTTGCTTCTCCATCTTGGTCCCTTTTTTTTCAACTCCATATCCTACTATTCATCCTTACGTATTCTCAATGCACGAACTTTCTACGCTTCAGCCCTGTCACATTATTGCTAGTTTTCTCGATTCCCAATCGAACATGCAACAAGCAGAAAGTACCTAAAAACACCTTGTTTCTTGTACAGCCCGTACCAGTACAATAATAACTGGTTCAGTAATTTGTCTTCATGTCAATTGTGGCCGGCTTGCCGTGATGTGAACAATGGCAGTTGATTTTGTCCACTGATTTTGACTGACGAAGCACCTCCTTATACACAGATTTGCTTTAGTAAGAAAAAATAGTGCTTAGTCCAAAAATAAGTTCTCCTGGGAGCTTGTGCATGTACGTCGCGATGTACTGGCCCTGACAGATTACTTTTTCCTCTCAAACGGATTTGACGCGGAGGCGCGTGCACCAGCTGCAACTTCCATGAATCAGCAAAAAGTACGGCGACCACACAATATTTTTTTTGTTCACAGCTAACTCCTCGGGACTTAATACGCCTTTGGTCGTGTGCAGCAGTAACGAATCAGCACAACTCCAAACTCATGTCGGTCTCTGCGACAGAAAACGATCGGTCAAATCGCTAAAAGACTCACGCCGGCTGTGCGTGTAACCCTAATTTCTCTTGGTCTTAGTCACGTATGTGCTTGTTGCGACTGCTTGTTGATGATGTAGATCATCTTTATGCCGGCTCTTCGTCCGGACAATCGCGAGTTTCTCGCTTCATTGGAAAAAATTTCTCCAAGAACTCAACACCACCGTGCGCTAGCCTCATGATGGGCACCAACTGTCGTGGAATTGTCACAGCAGATGTCCTAGTGTGAGGACTTAGTCGTGAGGCCAGCGCATCTTTGTGATAACTTGAGAGGGGTTGAGCGGAATCGAGAGACGCAACACAAGACAAGGATTTAGACAGCTTCGGGCCCCGAGAAACATCATCCGGAATAGCCCTACATGCTGCTTGTGGCTAGATCTCATTATGCTCATGAGAGAGTCGCCGCATAAGCCGGCTCCCCCTTTGTGTCTAGCCCTAGAGATTGTTTCTTGTCCCCTCTTAGGGTGCCCTGCCCCTCCTTATATATATTGAAGGGGCGGGTTACATGACTAGTCCTAGTAGGATTATGATTACTCTATTATAAGTGGAGTCCTAGTCTTGCTTCTTTTTGTAGGAGAATATTCCTTATGCTTTTCTCTTAAGCCGGCCCACCATAACATGAGCCGGTCTTCTGGGCCTTGGGCCTTGTCATCTATCTAAAGCACCCGTCGGGTCACTAATGAGTCTTCAGTCTCGTGAATCATCAGACCAGTGAGCCGCCAGATCCGTGAGTCGCCAATGTCCCGGCGGGTTACCAATAAAACACCAAGTCTAGCCGGGTCAAACATTCGTTCGGGTTACACCGCGGGGTATATCCCCGACAGAAAGTACTCGCAAGACTTACATCAAATCTATACTAACTATGCATCAATATAAAAAGGAATGGGGCTATATCTTTGGACTGAACTACAGAATTTTCAGAATAGAAGGAAAGACCTAGCCTACCGAAGACTAGCATCTTGAAACATCTTGCGGCATTAGAAGAGTGCATATTAGCATAAAATAAAGTAGTAAGTCTGTTGTAGTAACACCCAGAGATCCTTCCTCGACTCTCTGCGAGGAAGCAACGCCATCATATCCTTTTAGTGTCTCCAGTATCCAGTTCTAGTTGTATAGATCGGGATACAACTCCGAGCATTTATTACCGTGGACACGGCTATTCAAATAGATTAACTTCCCCGCAGGGATGCACAAACTTACCCAACATGCTCGATTAACTCTGACCGAACACACTTTCCTGGGCCATGCCCGGCCTCGGCAAATTGACACACCGTAGTCTACCTACGCTCAACAGAGAGGCAAGCACGCCGGTCTACATCCTAAATGCGAAGGGGTCATGGGCCAATCATCCTTTGCAATCTTGCACATTTTGAATGTGGCCTGGAGCGGATCCATCCCCTTATACAAGCGTAGGTGGTTACCATCCAACCGGGCGCGCGCCACTAAACTGCTGACGTCTAAGAGCTTTCAGAAGAAACATACAACGCTGAGTGCCCATACTTATTCCTGTGTGGTGGTCATTGCAAAAAGTCTAGAGGCCTACTCGAATCACATATCGAAATCCGTTAGTGTCTTAGGAGCGCGCGAAGATGATCAGTGATCCATGATTTGTGGTCCCGTCGCCCCGTCTCATGGACTTATGGCCAGGGCTAATAATGCCCGACTGTGCCGCGTAATTATCTCGCGGGTACCCTCACGGTCAACCCAACTCCACATCACTCGTGGGTACCCTCATGGTCAACCCGACTTTACATTTCTCGCGGGTACCCCTCGGGGTTGACCCAATTTCAACATGGTTCTATGGGTAAAGTCAAAGTAACCGTGTGTCCATAACATCAAGGGGAATCCAAGGAATCACCCTCGATGGATTCCACTAGATGTAACCGCCAAAATGACCTTAGAGGAATCGCCCTCGATAGGTTCACACTTGAAGTGTTGCACGACTGAGTCGTTATCGGAAGTGGTGAAGGAGGAATCATCCTCGGCACCCGATGGTAGCTCTGTGGAGCTGTACAACTAAGGGGGTGTTGGTGATGTGTCGGGCTCGGGACATCGATCACATTGATCGAGTACCGGTGATAAAGCGGGGGCAACAGGGACAAGGTGAGGGTCACTGATGGATCACTAACCAACCTATACTAAGCATATAAGATAAGCAGGTAAGTAACAATAGCAGGTTACAAAATCAGGCTATGCTTCAGAATAGGATCAATCAAATACAGTAGCAAATTGTAATGCAAGCATGAGAGAGAAGGAATGGGCGATATATGAATGATCAAGGGGTTTTTGCTTGCCTGGAAGCTCTGTTGCAAGTGGCTGGATGTCATAGTGTAGTCGTAAATGGGAGCAGCGTCAGTCTCAGGGTCTACCGGAGAGAAGAGGGGAAAGAAATAATAAATATAAAGTAATCAAATGCATCATGATGCATGACATGGCAATACGCTGTGCTAGGGGTGACCTAACATAGTGCTACACATTACAGATAGAGCGGGAAAACATCTGGAATTGTTTTTCCAGCTTTTGGAGGTTATCAGACAAATGAATCGGAGGGGAAGGATCCATGTTCATCATGTTAGAGGCATGTGACAGATGAATGAAGAGCATATTCGGTTTCGACACATTTTTCTGAGCAACTTTCATATATAGATTATTTTCATCTAGGTTAGATTATTTTATATGATTTTTTTAAGTTTTAAACATTTTCCGAAATTTTGTAATAAATTAGTTAAAAATGTATTAAATACTAAATGTTATGGGTGCACAGAAGTGTACCCATAGATGTGCTTCAGAGGCTGACATGTGGGGCCTGTCAAAGCCCAGTCAGCAGTCAACATTGGCAGTTGACTGGTCAAACTGACAAGTGGGACCCCACTATCAGTGACTCGGTTAAATTAACATGATTTAATTTAACTAATTAAGTTGATTAGTTAGTAGGGCCCACATGTCAGTGGCAAATTAAATTTAAACTAATTAATTTAATTAATCATTTAGTTAATTAGGGGGTTGGCCCACTAGTCAGTGAGTGGATTGCCCAGTCAGCATAGTTGACTGGTCAAACAAGTCAACTAGCCCCTGGGACCCACTGGTCAGTCACCCAGGGAGGCCCACCAGTTAGGCCAGGTCAGCGGCACCGACGTTTAAATGCCGACGACCTCATTTCACGGTAGTGGGACTCGAGTGCGCGTCGGGTTTCGCCTACAGGCCATCAAACAAGGCGTGTCTGGTCTTGTTCGAACGGTCGTTCATGCCACGCCGAATGGTAGCGGTGGGAGAGGCTGGGGTGGACGGAGTCGATGGCGACGAGCTCGCGAGCGGGCGCCTGAGTACGGGTTGTGGCGGGATCGCAGCAGCAACGTGCAAACAAGCAAATGGCAAGGCTAGTGAGGCTCTACGCGTTGCTGCTTAGACGACTGACACGGGCCCATGACCATTTGGTATCAGAGCCACGCTGGTGACGAGCTCGTGTGGCAGAGCCCTTCGGTCGACGGTGGATCAGGTGATGGGGTGCGCAAACGAGCCCGCGGAGATAGGGGAGAGGAAGGTGAGTTCACCTAGGAGGACGCGGTGGCTCAGGGGGAGGCTTAGGAGCAGCAGACCAGCGACATTCGTCGGAGATGCGCCAGTGATCCGAGGAGGAAGACTAACTCGATCCCGACAAGGCGGGGCTCTCCGGCTCGGGCTCGTGGACGTAGCGCAGACATCAGACGACGACACAGCTTCCTGGCACGACGATGAGGCGCAGGGGCGAAGCTGGCCGCGAGAATCACGGAGGGGCGGCCATGGCTCCGCTTGGTCGAGGTGGAGAAAGGGCGAGGGGAGAGTGGGAAGGAGATCTAAGGGGAGGAGCAAGGCCAGGGGGCCAGGGGAGGCAGGGCATCGCGCTTATCCCCTCGGCGGCGGGGGCGGCGAGGCAGTCCGACGAGGACCGACGGGCGCGCACGCTCCTGCTCGGTCGGTCCCTGTAGCAAGGTGGGGGACGACTGAGGGGAGAGGTGGGCTGGATTGGGCCGGTCTGGTGGGCTAAGGCCCAGATAGACAGGGGGGTTCTTTTCTTTGTCTTTTTCAATTTCTTTTTACTTTCCCTTATTTATTTCTGTTTTATTTTATTTTCAATAGAAAAAACTTTTATGAAAAAAAAGAGACTTGGCCCATAATTAGTGATGCAATGTTAGACACTGTCACAAAAATTTTGGGAGCTATCTAAATTAGTTTGGAATTTTTATAAATTAGAAAAGGCATTTTAAATTACTGATTGGCCCTGTTTTAATTGTTTAGGGTATTTAACCACTTCATAAAATGTTGGTTTCTCCATGAAAATTACTCGGTGATTATTTGAAACATTATGAACATTTTTTCTAGTGTTTGGTCAAATAACTTCTGAACTTTACATTTTAATTTTGAAATTGAATTCAGATGTGGAATTTAAAATGAGATATGAACTCATAGTGACCAAGCACGGTTAATCAAAGTAGTTTAACTTAACGATGATGGTCAGTGTAGCTCATTACATATTGGTGTTACAAGCCTGACCCAGCTGCCAGGCCTAGATTTTAGGCCCAAGTCCTGCCCATTAGAGGAAAAGCCTGCAGGGCCTCGGACCGAGACTCTTCAATCAAACGCAAATTTGCCAAGCCCAAGCCCGGCCCGGCCCGCAAGCAAGACCTAGCCGGGTCGGGTCGGGCCGACTTTTCCATAGCCATGTATAGTTGCGACACACAAATGATCTATATTGCTCTTTGCGGGAGTGTGGACGTCCTGAACCCATGGGCATATGTACCCACTTTCCAAAAATGCATTCTAAACATGTTTTAGAATGTTAAAAAATTCAAGAGAAAATTTCACACATACATCTTCATAATATGTGTGTGCGGCACAAAGTTTTATGAAAAAAATCTCCTTTAGTTTTGCTTTCGTAAAAAGACAAATTTTAGTGCTTCTAAAAAGCGTTCGAGGACATATTTTTTTGTCTTTTTTGCACAGGCCAAAGAAGAAGTTATTTTTCCATGAAGCTTTCTGCGTGCACATAGAATGTGAAGATCCATGCCTGAATTTTTTTCCAGAATTTGTTGGCATTTAGAAATGAGTTTTTTAAAGTGGGTTCATCCATGTACTTCTCATCTTTGAGAGCGTTATGCTAGCCATCGGTAACTAGCACATGTGAAATTGGTTAGCTCAATAGCATTAGCAAAGCTCTGGTGGAGGGCGGCTTAACCTTCTTACCAATTCCAGTCCGGTTTTAGGAACCTTCCACATGGTTCTCGGAATGTTTTGTTTGATTATTTTGCATATCGTATTTTTACAGATTTCCCCTTTTTCTGTTTGTCTTTTCGCTTTCTGTTTTCTTTTATTTATTTTATTATACTTTGTGTCTCCTGTTCTCCTTTTTTATTTTCTAATCCATGATCCTTTTTATATTACTGAATATTTTTAAATTTACAACCATTTTTTCATATTGACCAATAGCTCGTGAACATTTTTCAAATACTGGAAAAGAAATAATTCACAACTTTCTTGACTCATGAACAATTTTGAATTGCGCATCTTCTAAATTCCTGTATATTTTTCAAATTCATGAACATTTTTGCAAAATTACGAACAGTTTTTGAATTCATGGATGTTTCTCAAATTCGGCTATATTTTTTTAATTTGCGAACATCTTTTCAAATTGATGAACGTTTTTCCCAATCGGGAATATTTTTCAAGTTCATGACATTTTAGAAATCCATATTTTTTTAATCTGTGAACAGTTTTGCAATTGCAGAAGCATTTCAAATTCATGAACATTTTCTAATTCACATTATATTTATAAATTTGCAAGCATATTCATGATTTTTTTGAATTATGAATATTTTATCAAATTTATGAACATTTTCTGAACTTGCAACTATTTTTTGAATTCTTGAACACCTTTTCCAAATTCATGAGCATTTTTTGAATTTGGTAAAAAATATCGCGGACATTTATTAAATTTATGTACGATTTATAAATTCATGAATATTTTTCAATCACGATTATCTAAAAAGACAGGAACCCTTTTTAAATCCATGTTCACTTTTTTAATTCACAGCAGAAAAAAGGGAAATAGATAAAAAAAATAAAAAACCAAATTTCCAGGAAAAGAAACTCAACTCAATATGCACCCTACTGTATTGCAGTTGATGGGCAAAAAAATCGCATCTGGCTGGACCGGCTCGAGCGCAGCGTGTAGTTTGATTGCCAAGAAAATAATGTTGCTAGCTTGGCCTATCCCATGTGATGAGCGCGTGAGCGAGCACTGGTACAACTCTGAAATAGCGATACAAATCACCTCCCATTGCGGCATGCCAGACTACGAGTATCGCTAGGGCGCGAAACATGACGGCATCCAGCGAGCTGAGATATATATATTTGGCGTTGTCCTTTGTTCTGCGGGTATGCATGATATGTTGACTGGTGATATGTGCAAGTTTCATATGAATTTGATACTTAGTTATGCGCTTGATGTGACCATATGATTCATGAATTAGCAATATTAAAATTCTTCATATCTTTTATTCATTCCTCCACTGATCATTTGTGGATTAAAGATTTAAGAATTATTATTTTGTTGAGACCAAGGAAGCCGGATAAGTGGAAGGAAAAGGTTGTAAGTGTCCTAGTAGCCAGAGTGAGGTATTTCTCCATGTCCTACCTTCAATTATATATGTTCCCATTTGGATTTTACATGGTAATTATAGTACATAACAAGGATTAAAAATTGGCCTTTTTTTTCTTTCTTTTCCGTATCTTTGCTAGGCCCGAAATTTATGTACGATTTGAATCATTACTTTTGTTTGGTTATAAAATAGGAAGATTTTTTTTTCATGAGTACACATAGGCGTACCTTATTTTTATAGAAGGTAGGGGGCCCACTTCTATTCATTAGTATTCAGTTGAATACCCATTATTTTTGTCAAAAGAATCAAGTGTATATTGTATGTGTTGTGTATATGTATAGAAAAACAAAGTACCATTATCCGTTAGGCCCCAAACACCAACAACAGTACATGTAACTTGGCTTCCTATTTTGTTACTAAAAATTATGATAGTTCTGGTCTAAATCATTGAAACAAAAAGAAGATTTTTCACTTTAGGCAAATTTAATCTTGGAAACAATAAAAATGTGCGTTTTTGGAAGACTGGTGGATAGGAGATAAACCTTTGAAAACAAACTTCCAAGATTATACATCATATGTTTTGATAAAATCAAAACAATTATGTTGATGAAATCTTCTCCAGAGGGCTTGAAAAAGTACAATTCAGAAGGAACCTTTTTGGAGATACTTTGGAATTATGGAATCACATTAAAGAAACATGTATGGAGGTAGTTTTGACTTATAAGGAAGATTCCATTAGGTGATCAATTGCTAAAAATGTGATATATTCTGTCAAATCTTATTATAGATTTATTGATTGAAAATGTGATTAAATACCCACACTCTTTTCTGATAAAAGTTAGAATGCCACCTAGAGTTAAGGTTTTCATGTGGTTGATGCTTAGAAATAGTATTTTGATCAAGGATAATCTGGTTAGGAGGGGATGGCTTAGTGATAAGAAATGCCGTTTCTATGGGAAAATGAATATATTAATCATTTGTTCATGCAGTGTTATATTTTCAAATTGCTTTGGAACATTATGATATGTGCTTTTGATTTGCATGATATACCTGACAATGTACAGGCTATGTTTGAACAATGGATTACTAGATTTATTAAGATCGATAAGAATTTAGTTATGGTAGGGATCTCTACTATTTTCTGGGTTGTTTGGAAGCTAACAAAGAATACTATATATTTGATGCTAATTTTTTATTATATATTTGATAATAACAAGGTGTATGATCCTTGTATTCTTGTTCGTCTAATTATAAAATGGCTCCATGATTGGAATTTTTTGCAAACGAATCAAGAAAGACAAATAACAATGGAGTGGGTAATAATGGAGGTAGAACTAATCGCAAATGAGGTCTTCCAGGCATATCATGGGTGGAGAATTTGAGCCAATAGAATCACAGCTGGGTGATCAATTCCTTTTCTCTATTGCATGTTTGCTGTCCGGAGATCTTAGTTGGTGCCTTCTTTTGGTTCTGTTTCTTTAAGCGAAAAACCTCTTTGTGGTGCTATGACATTATATGTTAGTATGCTAGATTATCCTAGAGATTCTGGTTTGCAGATATCCTAGGGGATGATGTTTGGAGTCTGCCTTTTGGCTGGGGAGGGAGACACGTGATGGTGCATACCTCTCTTGTGGTCTTTGAGGGTGTTGGTAGGTAGCGATCCTGGCTAGCTCCCTTGGACCATGCTTCATTTTATATTTCCTGTTATGTTCTAGTAACTATGTAAATACATTGTGGTTTATAGTAATGGGAATAGGAGAGGAAGCTCCCATTATAAAAATGCTAAAACTACAGTCAATATAATATGTGTCATAATCAATTAGAAATGCTCAAAATACAGTCAATATAATATGTGCCATAATCAACTAGAAATACCCTAGAAAGGGCTATAACATATAAAAAATGTTAGGTTGAGTGTTTGAATACACACTTCTCAAATCTTGGCCTCTCCATTAATAGAAGGCAGAAGACAAATACAAGAGACTACCTCTCGTTGCGGACATCAAGTGTAGTTCAAATTCCACACCCTAGGCAATCGAAAGATTAGCCACAGAACCATTACAAACACAATACAAAGGTGTCTGCCCCAAACAAATCATCGAAGCCGCGACTTGACAAACACCGATTACCTCAGAGAGTAACAACTTCAACAGAACTTCCCTTGCTGACACACCAACCATCCTTGAATGCCTAAAAGGAGACGACAAGTGGGTAGCGGGACTCGGTCGGTTCCGAGAAAGCAATCATCTAGGACTCACCGGCAGCTGCGTACACATAGCCGGTGAAGTTCAACCCGGACCGGCAATAAGCACCGGAGAACCGCAACACAGAACCTCTAAACTATGTGTCCATATAGGATGCTCCCAACAGAGGAACAACACCGAGACACACCATTACCGATCCGGTAATGATGCTAAGCTTTCACCCAGAGACAACAACCCAAGCGTAGAGGAGAAGATGTTGACACACCTCAGCGACGCCCCGAAGAAGGGGAACAACACCCACAAGTGTCATCGCCGCCAACACCAACCGAAGACGGGCATGATTTTCATTTGTAATTTTGCATACCTCCAACCCTTTCCATTGGGTTGGCGCAACACTGTCCATGTTGGGTCACTCCGCCGCGGCTACAACACCTCACCATGTTGACCATAACATCGCGGTACACCAACATCCTGCACCGCCAAGGGCGCACAACCCATCTTCCATCACTCACATTGCTGAGAAACCGCACCTCCGGACCTTCCTCCACCTCCAGCATGACAAAATGGCCGTTGAAAGGATCGAGAAGAGGTGTCTAGAGGGGGGTGAATAGACTCTTAGCAAAGAAAGTTGCAGTTTTTAAATTCTTTAAGTTGAAGTGGAGTTCTAGCACAAGTTCAAACATTCACAATACATATCAGGCAAGCATGACAAGAGTATATGAGCAACGGAAAGTAAATCATGCAAGTTGCAAGAATGTAAAGGGATGGGATTGGAGTGTGCAAACGCAATTGGAGACACGGAGATTTTTGGCGTGGTTCCAATAGGTGGTGCTATCGTACATCTACGTTGATGGAGACGTCAACCCACGAAGGGTAACGGTTGCGCGAGTCCACGGAGGGCTCCACCCACGAAGGGTCCACGAAGAAGCAACCTTGTCTATCCCATCATGGCCATCACCCACGAAGGACTTGCCTCACTAGGGTAGATCTTCATGAAGTAGGCGATCTCCTTGCCCGTACAAACGTCTTGGTTCAACTCCACAATCTTGACGGAGGCTCCCAAGTGACACCTAACCAATCTAGGAGACACCACTCTCCAAAAGGTAATAGATGGTGTGTTGATGATGAACTCCTTGCTCTTGTGCTTCAAATGATAGTCTCCCCAACACTCAACTCTCTCTCATAGGATTGGATTTGGTAGAAAGATGATTTGAGTGGAAAGCAACTTAAGGAACGCTAGAGATCAAGATTTATGTGGTTGGAATGGAATATCTTGATCTCAACACAAGTGTAGGTGGTTCTCTCTCAGAAAATATATGTTCGAAGTGTAGGCATATTCCGATGGCTCTCTCTACGAATGAAGAGTGGGTGGAGAGGTATATATAGCCTCCACACAAAATCTAACCGTTACACACAAATCACCAAACTCGGTGGGACCGAATCATACAACTCGGTCAGACTGTTAGGGTTTTCGGTGGGACCGACATGATCAACTCGGTGGGACCGATTCCATTAGGGTTAGGGTAAAGCCTCATCTCGGTTGGACCGATTACACAAACTCGGTGGGACCGATTTCATATTTCGGTGGGACCGAAATTAATGCAATAGGCAACAGAGAGTTTGCAAGCTCATCTCGATGAGATCGAGATCCCATCGGTGAGACCGAATTGATTAGGGTTTCTGGCAGTGGCTATGTCAAGTGAACTCGGTGGCGCCGGATAGGAGATTTCGGTGGGGCCGAGTTTGACTTTTGGTTTGGGACATATGTGGATTTGAGAAAGTGGTTGAGGGTTTTGGAGCATATCACTAAGCACTTTGAGCAAGCAAGCCATTAAGCAACAACTCATCCCCTCTTAATAGTATTGGCTTTCCTATGGACTCAATGTGATCTTGGATCACTAAATGAAAAATATAGAGTCCTGAGTCTTTGAGCTTGAGCCAATCATTTGTCCTTATCATCTCGAAAGGGTTCCACATCCTCTAGTCCATGCCACTTCATTATTGAACTTATCTGAAGCATTTTAGATGAAAGCATTAGTCCAACAAGAGATATATTGACATTAATTACCAAAATCACCCAGGGAGCACTTGTGCTTTCAGCCGTCGACACCACATCCAGGTGGCCACAAACCTAAGATCCAGATCAGGCCTAGATCCGGTTCGCACCGACGCCTCCATCAGGGCACCACCACACGCTGTCCATCGTAGCGACTCCTAACCGTCGCTTGCACAACACCTCTTGGCTTGAGCTCCGCTGCCTCCATGGCCCAACCGCGTCGCCGCCTCCAACTCCCACGCCGACGCCTCCAGGAGGACCACCTCATGCATGCACCTTCTCTGCGAGTTGTCAACCGTGTTCCGCTGCTACATTGCGCACCCCACCATGAGCTGACACTCCAAATGACCCCCCCCCCCCCGGCACCGCTCCCTTGATGCCGCTCCCCAGCGCGAAGGAGGCCCGACGGGGCACGCCGACCACAACTATTGCCTTCGACAGTTGGGTGGCGGCCAGGGAATCACGGGGAAGGAGAGTTTGTCGGGCTAGGGTTTGCTTCTCCAGAGTTGCCCGTGCGAGCGGCCCGGGAAGAAGTGGGGAACCTTTGATAGGGTTCTGGCCATACATTTCTTTTGTCAATCCTTAGCAAGTTAGCACGTCTTTATCTGCATCTCAATTATTATTTTTTACATCTTTCATTTTAAAACTGATATAGTCATCGTTTGATGGGTGAAATGAAACGTCGATCGTGGACTTTTGCTCCGAGGTATCAAAATCAATCTTTTGACAGCAGCTCGGCGTTTGGATTTTGTATGTCACAAACTGATTCATGTTAATCGCTACACTTTCACGGTCTTCTTCTATATCAGGAACCGCAACTACCATTTTGTCGGTTTGGTCGATCGGTCACAACCTAGCACACCCTGTTTCTTGCTGAGGGACAGCGACTCGCTAACGCATGATCCTAGGCTCTGAAAGAAAATGACTTGTGACCTAACTGTCAGCTGATGGTGGAACACATCGCGTCACCTTTATCTAAGCTATAGCATGCGAATTTGTCATCACTGAAACTGTGTACTCCCCCATTCTCAAATATTTATCTTTTTAGATATTCAAATAGAATACAACATGCGGATTTATGTAGACATACTTTAAAATGTAGATTCACTCATTTTGTTTTATATGTAGTCATTTATTAAAATTTCTAGAAAGACAAATATTTAGAAACGAAGGGAGCATGATCTACACGTACAGTTGATAATTGCCTTCCATGCAGCGCAATCATGCATGGTGAGCATGGACGTCGATCACGCAAAAAGGAAAATGCGGTAACTAGCTAAGGTTAACTTGACGGAAAGAAGGGTTTTTAAGTCGACAAAAATCTGGAAATTGCCTTTGGTGACCGAGCTCACTCGAGGCCTCCAGGTTCAAAATTCAAATTTCATTGAAATTCATATTTTTACATTTTAAAAAATTCTGAAAAAGTACAGATATACATGAAGGTATAACACACATGTGTGTAAATTTTCAGGGGAAAACACGTTGAAATGAGGGCTGTGCAAAAAAGACAAATCTGGAACTGTTTAACACATGATACTATTCATCCTCCCAGGCCGTGAATTTGTTTTTTTGTACAGGTCGCATTTCAACGTATTTCATCCTGTAATTTTACACATATGTAGGTTACATCCTTACATACTCGCATATATTTTTTTCATAGTTTTTTGAAACATAAAAGTTTGAATTTGATTTTTTTTCAAAAATAAAGGCCTTCATGGATCTTGGCCTCCAAAACGCCATTCTCACAAAAATCCGGCTAAGTACCTGGATATTCTTCAACAAAAATGCATAATTGGGGCTTTGGTCAAACTCCAAGCCGAACAGTTTTTTTAACACAACACAGACGCGAACACTCATATATACGCACATACACTCATCCTATAAACATATGCACGCACACCTTATCTCTACGAGCACCTCAAAGAGACTGAGTCGGCACGTCATCCGTTAAACCTGCTGGTAAGCAGCTTTTTTTAGGGTGCTTATAAGCAGCTGGTTGCATGTGGCACTGGGATCGATGAGGTATACGTCATTAGCAGGAGTATGTGTAAAAATTCCGTGGGTCAGATACGTGGTATCTGGGCCCTAATACTCGCAGACCACATACATAAGCGAAGCGTGGGTTAGTTGATCGTTTGGCCCATTTATGTCAAAATTCCGTAGGGCCCAGCGGTAGGCGGGGCAAACCACGTGCCTCGGCCCGTTACACATGCTCCAAGTCCCGACTCCTCCCCTGCAAAGGCGGCCGCCGGCTCGGCAATTAACGACCAAACTGATCATGAGAAGTAAATTCGTATCTTCTCAACCAGAAAAGGAAAACCACCCCTAACCTATTGCTATTGGTTGATGAGTGATGCCTAGCCTAGGTCGGCAGTAGGAAGCAGTTCCTCGTATTTAATTTGCAAACAACACATGCGTTTCATGTATGGAGTGTAGACCACCATCCAAGCGGATGTGCGGCGTCTTTGTTCTGTGCACTGGAATCATCATGCGTAGGCATTGATCGTGGAGGCACTAGCTAGCAGGCGGCGGCACGCCGCGCGGTTCCATCTGGCGCCGGGCATGGGTCGTGGCCGGCCTCCCTCCGGTGGGCCTCGTGATAGATCGATCGATCCATGGACTGCATGCATCCGCGGCTGTATCTTCAACGTGCAGCAGTGCGCCGGAACAGTGAAACTTAACACGAAGCTCGTTGTCGGTGTACATGCAGTGACGCCGATCCGATGAATCCATCCATCCTCAGTTTCCTCAACTGCCCAACAGTACCTTACAAATGCCAAGATAACGATCTGCTTGGCAGAATCTGCTCCCATCACTTCCAAATGCTTGTTGGCAAGTAGTACTGGCGATCTGAAAACTGCACAGAATGTGGCTGTAGGTTCGTAGAAACCCTTCGCGATCTCATTGACTGTTCTCTTATAATCATGCATGACTAGAGGTGGATGCTTTAGGGTGATAGAGCGGATTAGTATCTCACTCTTAGCATGTAAGTTTCGGTGTAGGTGGCGTTAGTAGAGGCATTTGCAGATCACTTGATGACTTGGACACGTCAAGTTGAAGCATACTTCCTACCAAACATGATCGCGCCGGTCCACGCCAACCTCTCCCCGTACGATCGTGCTAGGTACTGCTACGTCTGCATGGTCGATCCATCCATCATGCACAGTTTCAGAAAAAAATAGTCCTGTATTAGAATGGAAAACAAGCTTGTGGTAGAAAAATAGAAAAAAAATTGTCCTGGACCGTCGGATCGTGGTACTCCAGGCCACTTAATGTACATTTTATAGAAGACCCCCCTGCCGATATGTGGACATGAAACGTGACTTTTACAGTAATCACCTGAACTTTCTCATATTCAATCGTTTTGTCCTCGGTAAATAAGATTAATTTTCAAATCCTCTGAATGTTGATTTCAAAATGGAGGCAAAATTTTGCCTCATCAATTAATTAAGAAGAAGAGAATTGCCCAATTAATTATGGAAAATCGGGCGAAAACCATTACAAACGTACCACAAACGAACTACTCACATGACATGAAACCCTACAACGACACATACGCCCCTCCAAACCAACAACAACCAACCTCGACATTGCTACCACGTCAAGTGACCCATAGAAGGACACCTCGACACAAGACACCATGCTCCTCCCAAACCACAAAGGCAACCCAGTCCAAGAGGGAGAGCCGAGAGATCGGAGATCATCCATCAATCAAGCACATTCGTCTTGCCTATGGCACCACTCTTGCCTTTACCGACCTTCTTTGATTTGCCCCTTATTGGCGTCCCAGTTAGGAGGCAAGCAATACTTAAGTACAATAGTGGCTTCCACTAGATCACCTATTACCCAAGAAAATTAAACATGGCGGTCTTAAAAAATTTGTCAATATCTATCACAATATTTGTATACACATGAAATTTGAGCTATCTCATTCAAGTATATGTCAAATTGAACCATTCCAGACACAAATAGTTGAGCAAGAACCAGAGTAGTAACTTCTCTCTCAAAAAAGAGAACCGGTAGCAGCTCAGATTTTAGCAAACTTACCTGCAGACCGGGCCCCAACTCCTAAGATGTTTATGTGATTATGATTGTCTAAACAAACTATCCCATGCAAAATTAGTAACCAAATGAATAGAAGTGGGGCAAGTAGAAACATGCATCATCCAAACTAAAAAAACATCCATCATTCAAACTTCTTTTAAAAACATCCACCATCCAAACACAGTAGCTCCTATGTGCAGGAACATAGTACTACTTTCCAATAGCAAAAACATTGTAGGAAGCGAAGCAACCAAGATTCGACAATAATCTACACTTATTACAAGCAGAATTAAGCAAAAGCAAAGACAACAGCGAAACAAAAAACATCATAATGGTAACACATGGCAATAAAACACAAGTTGTTAACATGGACAAGGATGAGATATATTCATAGCGACCTGTTGTTAACATGGACAAGCGTGCCAGTCCAAGTATTATTGTGTAATGTGTTCAATCTCTACTTAATAATAAAACGAGTAGTGCATCTAGTTATCTGTTGCTTATTTTACGAAACACCCCTTGTATTTTCTCAAAATTAACCCATATTCTGGACTTAAGTGACAAAAACGAATCATGTTTGGTATTTTTTAGAAACCCCTTTCTATTTTAATGAAATAAACCAATAGTTTGGACTTAAGTAAAAAACGTATCGCATTTCATATTTTTCTAGACAACCCCCTACCATCTTTATTAATTAATCTGCGGTTCAATTATAAGTGACAAATGCTTTAAAAAATATATCTTTTAAATTGTAACTCTAATTTTAAATTATTATATATGAAAATTTATTAGAAAAATGTTAGAATCTAAACATGATGTTATTTTATCTATTACCATTTTAAAATTCTATTTATGGTGTAATTTTAATCAATAGCGATGTGTACAATCTGAATATGATGTTATTTTCCCTATTTAACATCTTTAAAATTTTATTAGCGGTGTAATTTTAATCAATAGCACATAATTCATAATTTTTTCATACCGAGGCCAATCCATGTTAAAAATGAACACCTCATCAAAATCGAATTGAAGACAAAAGAAACATCAATAACCACACATGCATGCCCCCTCCGTTTTCGTGAAATCAACCCGCGGTCCGTACTTAAGTAAAAACGTATCATGTTTCATATTTTTCCAGGAAACCCCTACCGTCTCTATGAATTAATTCGTAGTTCAACTATAAGTGACAAATGTTTTTAAAAATCATATCTTTTTAAACCATAACTCCAATTTTAAATTATCATATATGAAATTTGATTAGAAAAATGTGTAGAATCTAAATATGATGTTATTTTACCTATTAACATTCATAAAATTCTATTTATAATGTAGTTTAAAACAATAGAGATGTGTACAATCTAAATATGATGTTATTTTGCCTATTTAACATTTTTAAATTCTATTTATGGTGTAATTTTAATCAATAGCGCACAATCCGTCCTTTTCATACCTAGGTCGATCCGTGTTGCAAATGAAACCTTATAAAAATCAAATTGAAGACAAAAGAAACATCAATAACCACACATGCATGCCTCGACAAAACATTGCATGGAAAAAATAAAGTTGATGTTCATCTTATGGAGAGAGTGAGAGAGAGAGAGAGGGAGGCAACATAGATGTGATGCCATGTTCAAATAAAGGACATGGATCTATTGCGGTCTTGAGTCATGATTGTTAGGTTAGGGGCGTGTAATAAAGGGATTATTGCTTTTGCCCGTCCGTCACGCAAATTGCTGAAGGAAATATGCCCTAGAGGCAATAATAAAGTTATTATTTATTTTCTTATATCATGATAAATGTTTATTATTCATGCTAGAATTGTATTAATCGGAAACATAATACATGTGTGAATACATAGACAAACAGAGTGTCACTAGTATGCCTTTACTTAACTAGCTCGTTGATCAAAGATGGTTATGTTTCCTAACCATAGACATGAGTTGTCATTTGATTAACGGGATCACATCATTAGGAGAATGATGTGATTGACTTGACCCATTCCGTTAGCATAGCACTTGATCGTTTAGTTTGTTGCTATTGCTTTCTTCATGACTTATACATGTTTCTATGACTATGAGATTATGCAACTCCCGTTTACCGGAGGAACACTTTGTGTGCCACCAAACGTCACAACGTAACTGGGTGATTATAAATGTGCTCTAGAGGTGTCTCCGAAGGTACTTCACTAGTAGAAAAAGGGTCAAACATGAAGCACATTAGTGCCGGTTTGTATTTGAGCCGGCACTAATGTATACATTAGTGCCGGTTCCAATGGCTAGCCGGGCAGCTTTCATTAGTACCGGTTCATGACGAACCTTTAGCACCGGTTCGTGCCACGAACCGGCACTAATGAGAGTGGTGGCAGGATGTTGTCAGACTGGGGACCCTCCAGCCCCTTTAGTACCGGTTCTTGGCACGAACCGGTACTAAAGGTCGTCCTACATAAACCCTTCGTCCACCCGAGTTCGCTCTGTTCTTCCCCTTTCCCCTCTCCTATTTGTTCTTCCCCTCTTCCTCTCGAGCTCATCACACATTTTGCCCAAAATTTGTCAAGATTCGAAGGCCCCCATCCATTCAAATGATCACAAAGGTTAGCAACTTTGTCCTTTCATCTCTCATTGCTAGATTAGCTCTTGCAATGCTTTATATAGTGATTAATTTGTGAGTTTAGTAATTTGGGAGGATATAAATATATATGTGCTAGTATTTGATTTATATGCAATTTGAGGTCAAAAATAACACTTAGTTTGCATATGTAGGTGTGGTTTACTTAGTGCCTTCCAAATCTCCGTCGTAACCACCGTCGATCGCCCGCACCGTCCCGTCGCCGGCACCACCTTGTGGTGAGCCTCTTGTTCATGAAATTTTATATAAAAATTGATATTTGTGTGATTTGGATATATAGTTACTCGTATAATTATCTTACCCGTACGTTGTTTGTTATACATATAGTGCCATGGGTTTGATATCCGTCCCCGTCGGCCCTCGTCCTTGTTATGATTCGGATGTGGTATATATATTCTCTTTTAAAACTAGTTGCATTTCGTGTTTATGACAAATTATGCCCATCAAGTTGACATAGAAATTTTTTCTAGGAGGTATGTGAACCGGAAATTCCAACCGACCCTATTGTCGAGAGGTTAAATTTAGTTGAAAGAGAAAACTAGTACTTGAAAGAAAAATTGAAAAGAATTGAGGGGGAGAAGATGGAATTGGAGTTGCATGTTGCCGATGTCGTCGATGATCACAAGATCAAGATGGAGAAAATGCACTTGAAGATTAGAAAGATTAGAAAATATGCCATCGATAGTGAGGCTTGGTATCATTATGCTGTTGGATCCATTGTTACCTTAGTTGCGATCTTGATCGTATTTGTTGTTGCATTTAAATGCTTTAGCTAGAGAGTTATTTGTTTGTTGCATTTAAGTGTTGTATGAACTTGTATTAATTTGGTCTATTCAGTGTTGTGTAATGAAGATGAGCCGGCAATGGATGTACGATGACCGATGCTCTCCCCAGTTCATTGAGGGCGTGCATACTTTTCTGCTTGCGGCTGAGGCAAACAAGCGTGCGGATGGTTTTATGCCTTGTCCATGTGCTCGCTGTAAGAATGGTCACAATTACTCTACATCAAGAACCATTCACGTCCACCTGTTTAAGTCCGGTTTCATTCCCCACTATAATGTTTGGACCAAGCACGGAGAAAGAGGGGTTATGATGGAAGACAATGAAGAAGAAGAGGACGACGACAGCTATCCTGGCCATGGGTTCCCTGAATACGATGATACAACAATGAGGGAAGAAGCTGAACCGGTAATGCGGGAAGAAGCTGAGCCGGCAATGCGGGAAGAAGCTGAAGAAGAGGCATCAGATGAGCCCGTTGATGATCTAGGTCGGGCCATTGCCGATGCAAAGAGAAACTGCGCAAGTGATTTGGAGAAGAAGAAGTTGCAGCGCATGTTAGAGGATCACAAAAAATTGTTGTACCCGAATTGCGTAGGTGACAAGAAAAAGCTGGGCACCACACTGGAATTGCTGAATGGAAGGCAGAGAATGGTGTATCTGACAAGGGATTTGGAAAGTTGCTGGTAATGATAAAGGATATGCTTCCAAAGGACAACGAATTGCCCGAGAGTACGTACGAAGAAAAGAAGGCTGTCTGCCCTCTAGGGTTAGAGGTGCAGAAGATACATGCATGCCCTAATGATTGCATCCTCTACCGCAGTGAGTACGAGGATTTGAACGCTTGCCCGGTATGTGGTGCATTGCGCTATAAGATCAGCCGCGATGACCCTGGTGATGTCGAGGGTGAGCGCCCCAGGAAGAAGATTCCTGCCAAGGTGATGTGGTATGCTCCTATAATACCACGGTTGAAACGTTTGTTCCAAAACAAAGAGCATGCCAAGGCGATGCGATGGCACAGAGAAGACCGTAAGAAAGACGGAAAGTTGAGAGTACCCGCTGACGGGTCGCAGTGGAGAAAAATCGAAAGAAAGTACGGGAATGAGTTTGCAGATGACGCAAGGAGCGTATGGTTTGGTCTAAGCGCAGATGGCATTAATCCTTTTGGGGAGCAGAGCAGCAACCATAGCACCTGGCCTGTGACTCTATGTTTGTATAACCTTCCTCCTTGGTTGTGCATGAAGCGGAAGTTTATTATGATGCCAGTGCTCATCCAAGGCCCTAAGCAACCCGGCAACGACATTGATGTGTACCTAAGGCCATTAGTTGAAGAACTCTTACAACTGTGGAATGGAACAGGTGTACGTGCGTGGGATGAGCACATGGGGGAAGAATTTGACCTAAAGGCGTTGCTGTTCGTGACCATCAATGATTGGCCTGCTCTGAGTAACCTTTCAGGACAGACAAACAAGGGATATCGCGCATGCACGCACTGTTTGGACGATACCGACAGTATATATTTGGCTAATTGTAAGAAGAATGTGTACCTGGGATATCGTCAATTTCTTCCGAGCAGGCATCCCGTAAGAAAGAAAGGCAAGCATTTCAAAGGTGAGGCGGATCACCGGACGAAGCCTCGCCACCGTACTGGTGCCGATGTACATGATATGGTCAAGGATTTGAAGGTGGTCTTTGGAAAGGGTCCTGGTGGACAACCTGTTCCGAATGACGCTGACGGACGCGCACCCATGTGGAAGAAGAAATCTATATTTTGGGACCTGCCCTATTGGAAAGACCTAGAGGTCCGCTCCGCAATCGACGTGATGCACGTGACGAAGAATCTTTGTGTGACCCTGCTTGGCTTCTTGGGCGTGTATGGGAAGACAAAAGATACACCTGAGGCACGAGAGGACCAGCAACGTATGCACGGAAAAGACGGCATACATCAGGGTCATGCAAGCTACGCTCTTACCAAAGAAGAGAAGGAAATCTTCTTTGAATGCCTGCTCAGTATTAAGGTACCGTCTGGCTTCTCATCGAATATAAAGGGAATAATAAACATGGCAGAGAAAAAATTCCAGAACCTAAAGTCTCATGACTGCCACGTGATTATGACGCAACTGCTTCCGGTTGCATTGAGGGGGCTTCTACCGGAAAACGTTCGATTAGCCATTGTGAAGCTATGTGCATTTCTCAATGCAATCTCTCAGAAGGTAATCGATCTAGAAATCATACCAAGGTTAGAGAATGATTTGGTGCAATGTCTTGTCAGTTTCGAGTTGGTGTTCCCACCATCCTTCTTCAACATCATGACGCACGTCCTAGTTCACCTATGCGAAGAGATTAACGTTTTGGGTCCTGTATTTCTACATAATATGTTCCCCTTTGAGAGGTTCATGGGAGTCTTAAAGAAATATGTTCATAACCGTGCTAGGCCAGAAGGAAGCATCTCTAAGGGCCGTCAAAATGAGGAGGTCATTGAGTTTTGTATTGACTTTATTCCTGACCTTAAGCCGATTGGTGTTCCTGAGTCGCGGCATAAGGGCAGACTAGATGGAAAAGGCACGCTAGGAGGGGAACAAATAATATGTATGGACGGACATTCTCTCACTGAAGCACACTACACAGTTCTACAGAATTCCGCCTTGGTGGCTCCGTATATGGATGAACACAAGAATTTGCTACGCTCCAAACACCCGGAGCGGTCTGATGACTGGATTACACGTGAACAAACCAGGAGTTTCGCCAGCTGGTTGCAGACACGTACCATGCATGACACCTCTATTGAAGATGACCTGTACTTGCTGTCCCAGTTACCATCTTCGAATATAATGACTTTCAAAGGATACGAGATAAATGGTAATACATTTTACACGATCGCCCAAGATAAGAAGAGCACCAACCAAAACAGTGGTGTCCGCTTTGATGCAGAAACCAAGACGGGAAAGGAAACATATTATGGTTATATACAGGACATATGGAAACTTGACTATCGACGTGGTTTGAAGGTCCCTTTGTTTCGGTGCAAATGGGTCAATATGACACGAGGCGGGGTAACGGAAGACCCGCAGTACGGAATGACAACAGTGGATCTCAACAATCTTGCGTATGTAGACGAACCATTCGTCCTAGCCAATGATGTGGCACAGGTTTTCTATGTGAAGGACATGTCTACCAAGCCAAGAAAAAGAAAAGATAAGGAAGCGAACGCATCGTACGATGAGCCAAAGCGGCACATAGTTCTTTCTGGGAAGAGAAACATCGTGGAAGTGGATGACAAGACAGACAAGTCAGAAGATTGTAAAAAGTTTGATGAAATTGCTCCATTCACAGTGAATATTGACCCGAGCATCCCGTTAAATGATGAAAAAATTTCATGGTTACGGCGCAAAGGGACACACGCGAAGAAAAAGTTTCACACCCAAAGATCTAGGATGTGATCGGCTTCACTATCATCACTTTCTTCTGTGTTTCACACCCAGAAGGGAATCTTTGTAATAGTTAGGGTACTTAATTATGTGTTTTGGCATTTGAAACGCGAAGAAATTTTATGTGCAAACAAATTCTTTCATGCCTTTACTGATTTTTAAAGTTAAGTTATTCACAAACTAGTGATTCACACTAATTTCAAATAATTCAAAATTTAAACTATTCAAATTTGAAAACTACGGGCACTAACAGAAAGTTTGTAAATTTTTGTACCTAAAGCAAAAATATTCACAAAGAAACTCTAAATACACAAAAAAAACAACTCAAAAATAAATAAAGCAAAAAAAATAAAAAAGCCCACCTACTAGGCCAAAGCGGCTGGCATACGACTAGAAACCCAACCTGTTGTTGGGCCAGGATGCAGGCCCGCAAAGGTCCAGTGGGCCAACAGGGCAGCACAGAACATGTAGGCCCAGTAGGCCTGCTTTGGGGAGGAGCTCGAGAGAGCTACCGCACGGGGGTTTATAAACCAGTGCGGTCGCCCCTCGGCTAGCGAGGTGGGACTAAACTTACCGCACCGCACCTGCGCCAGCGCACCCCCTTTAGTACCGGGTCGTGGCACCAACCGATACTAAAGGGGGGGCCTTTAGTACCGGTTGGAGCCACCACCCGGTACTAAAGGTGGTCGCTTCCCGCCGCTTGGCCTGGCCAAAACAGGCCTTTAGTACCGGTTGGTGGCTCCAACCGGTACTAAAGGCCCCTCCTATATAAACAACACTTACGAAAATTTCAGTTTCTCATCTGCTTCTTCTCCTCTGCACCGTCGCCCGCCTCGCCCCCCGTACGTCTCCATCCCTCGTCGCCGCCCCCGTCGCCGCCCCGTCCCCATCGTCGCCGCCCCGTCGTCCCCGTCCCCATCGTCCCCGTCGTCACCGCCGCCCCGGCCCGGCCCGTCCCGCGTCGTCCCCGTCCCCGTCGTCGCCACCCCGTACGTCCCCGTCGTCGTCGCCGCCCCGGCCCGTACGTCCCCGTCCCCGTCATCGCCGCCCCGTCCCTGTCCCCGTCGTCGTCATCCCCGTCGTCGCCGCGCCCGTCGCCGTCCCCGTCGCCGCCCCCCGTCGCCTCTCGCCTCGCCGGTGAGCGCACACACACACACATACATTTTTTGTTTTTTAGTTATACAAATAGTTAGAAATTTTTCTGTTTTTTAGAAATTGTTAGAAATTTTTCTGTTTTTTAGAAATAGTTAGAAATGTTAGAATTGTTAGAATAGTTAGAAATGTTAGAATTGTTAGAATAGTTAGAAATGTTAGAATTGTTAGAAATTTTTCTGTTTTTTAGTTATAGAAATAGTTATAAAAAGTTAGAATTGTTAGAAATTTTTCTGTTTTTTAGAAATTGTTAGAAATGTTAGAATTGTTAGAACAGTTAGAAATGTTAGAATTGTTAGAAATTTTTCTGTTTTTTATTTATAGAAATAGTTATAAAAAGTTAGAATTGTTAGAAATTTTTCTGTTTTTTAGTTATAGAAATAGTTATAAAAAAGTTAGAATTTTTTTAGTTCTAGAAATATTAGAAATGTTATAGAAATGTTAGTTATATAGAAATGTTAGAAATTTTAGTTATCAAAATCCAATCATTAAAAAAATGTTACTTTTTGCGGGCATATAGCTAGTATTTGTTCTCGACGATGCCCGGCCCGCATACTCGCCGTCGACCCGTTCGCGACGACGTCCGACTGTCCCATGTCCTGGACTGGGCTCCGCCGGGCTGGCACTGGGAGGTGCTGCCTGGAGGGGCGCGCCGCTTGATGAGGAACCCGGCCCCGGGTCACGTCGTCGACCCTGATCTCATTTGGTGGTGTTCGTGTGGGCCAGTTTCGGTGCGGAGGGAGCCGGCCCCGCCGGAGGTGGTACGTCGCCGTGTCAGGGAGGAGGACGAGCACGTCCATCGCTACATGGTTGCGTTAGAGGGCGGCAGGTTCTCCAATACCTGGCAGTTTCTTCAGGGATCTCACTTCAGCTATGATCCTGTGAGGGTTCCTTCTCTTTGGGTGTCCACCGCCCGCATCGCAGGAACCGCGAGTGTCCTAGATTCTTCTGTAGTATTCGATCTTTATTAGCTACCTAGCCAGTGATGTACTCGATATATAATATTCAAGACGATGTATGCGAGATTATATATTATTCGAGACGATGTATTCGAGATTATATCTATTATTCGAGACGATGTATTCGAGATTATATCTATTATTCGAGACGATGTAATTTGAATACTAAATTGTTTTATATTTCTTTTGGCATAGTTAAATAAAAGCTATGGCGGACAATACCAACAGAGAGGGAGAACAGACCATGTTCGATATAATACGCGGGCCAGATGATGATCAGAATGAAGAAGATTATGACAGCTCCGAATTTCTAAACAACACCGGAGAGGGTGATATGATATTCGATCGCGATGACTGAATTGATGAAGTCATGAACTACGATTATGACAACACCGGAGAGGTATATATATTTATATAAGCAGGCATCTGGTGATCATCACATGTTTTAAATGAGTTGAAGATATATTAACGAATCGATCTTTCTTCTTTCAGCCATCCGGATCGAGCAAATCTTCAGGCAACAGGACGAAACGAGGCCCGAACAAAAAGTTGAAGGAAGGCGTAAAGTATAATATCAAGGCAATCAAACCTAATGGCGAACCATTAGCGCCTAAGAAGATTGCGGACAAGTTCGTTCGTCAGTGCGCAGTTCTTGTGAAGGACCAACTCCCGATCTCCCTTCAAGAATGGAGAGAGCCAGCAAAGCCACGTCCAGATCTTACTTTTGTCGACGACAGACAAAAAAGTCTGCTTTAGGATACTCTCATGGAACATTTCACCCTACCAGATCATTTCACAGAAGCAGATGTGCAGAAAGTCAAGGACGCTGCTCTTAGGAAGATGGCGGTTGCATTCAAGAACCACAAGAATCGTGAATGGAACAAATACGTCAAGGGAGGAAGGAAGACTCCAGTATTCGAGGGAACACTAGAGAATCAAAGTGCTCATTGGGACGATTTCATGAAATTCAAGGATTCAGAATTATCTAAGGAACGTTCAAGAATAAACAAGGCCAATGCCGCAAAAAAGGATAAGTTCCATAAGCTGGGCCAGGTGGCTATGCTGTGGGAATGCCTAAGTGGGATAAGTCTGAGAAAGAGATGCTGGATGCAAGTGTCACTCCAGAAACATTGAGCTGCCCCCCCCCAGGTGCAGGACTTGGTTCTATGCGCATGGGGGGGAGTTGGACCCGAAGACAGGCAAAGTTTCCAAGAAGGCATGTCTGGACGGAGCCGAAGATAAGCTACTTGTTGCAATAGAAGAGGCTCGATCCGGGTTGTTCGAGCCCAACAGAGAGAACGACGAGTTTACGCGTGCCCTGGGAAATCCTAAACACCCGGGAAGAACACGAGGCATGGGCGCTATTCCATGGTATGAGGGGTTTCGGACTGGAACGCCGACTACAGAACCCGTGCGAGAAAGAAGATTGCGGAGGAGAAGAAGAGGAAGATGGAGGAGGAGCAGAGGAAGCTCGACTATGAACGCCTTCAAGGCCTAGAATCAGTGCACGCAGACTTGGCAATCAAATTCCAGCGGCAGCAGGAGCAGATCGACTCACTTAGCCAGCAAAGGGGGTCTCAGCAGTTACAACAGCTAGCGGATGATCCAGCATTGGATACCACCGCCCCATCCATGCCGAGAAGCAGTGTGGGTTCCGCCCTGTTTGATGCAATACTGGATAGATACCCCGTGGATGATATCGCGGAGAACACTAACTGCGAGCTACACTTCAAAATTAAGAACATATCCTTGAAGGTGGCGGACGGCGTTGCTTATACAAATTCCCCCGATGCAACCTTCCATTGCAACCCGATTCCAGCAGGCTATGCTCGTGTCGTGGTTGATGAGGTGGTGGACCAATATTCGGGGCTAGAGCTTGACATTCCTGAAGGTGACGAGGAGCACACACTCGGAGATGCCAAACATCGTATCATCCTATGGAGAAAGGATTGCATCATCTTTCGAAGGCCACCGACACCGCGTCACCCGACTCCTCGTCGAAGTCCGCCACCGAGTCAGCAGACTCCCGCTCCTCCAAGTCCACCAACGCGTGAGGCCACTCCTCCTCCTCCAAGTCCGGCAAAGTGTCAGGCCACTCCTCCTCCAAGTCCGACACAGCGTTAGACGTCCACTCCTCCTCCAAGTCCGGCACAACCTCAGGCCACTGCAAGTCTGGCACAGTTTCAGGCCACTCCTCCTCGTCCAACTCAGCCCCGTCAGCCGTCTCCGCCGCCTCAGCAATCGCAGAAGAGACACCCCGCAGCTATGGTGCGTAGCGGTACGAGTCGAGGTCATAGTACAGGAAGTACAGGCGGAGGCAAGCGATATAAATATGGTCCAAACCTCACTACTCCTCTTCCTGAGAGGGCTTACAACAGGACCGAGGAGAAAACCAATGCCATAGTGCGGGCAGAAGTCGACGCCCATTTTAGACCGAAACCGCCACCACCGCCAAGGGAGAAAGTGCCTGTGGAAGTAGTTGACCATTTCATTTGTATGGCTCAACCACCAGCTCCTAAGCCTGTTGACACAGATTATGAGCGCCACATCAGGAAGTTACATCGACAACGTCTACAGAAGAAGGCGAGCTCGAGCTCGAGCAAACAACAAGCAGCTGTCAAAAAATGCGGGAAAACCGTTGCCCAGCTGGGAGAACAGGCGGCGCAATCGATCCCCCCACTTGTTGTGCCGCGAACAACACGTGACAGTATGCGCGCCCAATATTATTGTGGGCAAACGGTTTACGTTCCCGAGGTGGGCGATGTGGTAATAACCTAGGAGCATATAATGCAGGCTGAAACTCTCAACATCACTGTTGGACAACTCCTCGAGATCGAGGACATGCCTGTGCTTACAGAGGAGGAAATAAAACGGAAATATGCCCGGGGCCAACCTTTGGTCAAGCCAGAAGAGGTCAAGAAGCTCCCAACGAGAATGTATGAATTGCATCAATGGTATATGGACATTACCAAGAGATCCGATCGAGAGTCCCTCATGGTGCAAGTCAAGAAGGATCATTACTACCATGAGAATGCTGTGACCGTTGAGTATTCTGAACTGTTTCAGTTATACAATCAAGACGCACTCGACAAATCTATCGTCAGTTGCTATTGTCTGTAAGTGATTTCTTTCTGTAATTTAAGTCTCAAGCTAGCTGTAGTGATCCTTTTAATCAATCATTACCTGTAATTATCCTCACTATATTCTTTTCTGTGGTATTATGCAGGATGAAGATGTATGAAATGAGAAAAGGTGGACGCTATGGCATTGGGTTCATTGACCCAAACACCGTTAATGAATACACATGGAAAATAAACAAGCATTATGAAAAGCAGGTAGAGGACAGCATGCTAGAGTTCTTGAAGCGCCTCAAATACAATGAAGATATACTACTTCCTTACAACTTCCAGTGAGTCACACTTTCTTGTACTACAAATTCTCTCTTTTTGCCTACTAGCTAGCTACATGTTTTTGCTTACATATGCCCGCTTAATTAAGACATGCAAACGTGTGTGCATGCAGATTTCACTGGATCTTGTGTATCATTAAAGTTGACGCCGGAACAGTTCAAATACTGGACTCACTACTCAAAGCAAATAGTGACTATAACATCTTGTTTGGGATAGTCAACAGGTAATTTCAATCATTATTAACTATATATCTCGGCCTATTTAGTTCGTCATTTCATGATATGAACTATTTAATAACCCCTTTATTCATTTTCTTTGTCGGCGGGCAGGGCTTGGGCAAGGTTCATCAGCGTCACGGAAGGCGAATGGAAACGACAACTGAAATGGTTTCGACCCAAGGTAAGTAATTAAGTAGTACTAGCTAGCTAGCTAGCTGCCATCTCTTTAATTATCATGCTTGATTAATTATTATCTGATCAAATTAAATTCCATTCTCATAATAAAGGCCCTGAAGCAGGCGCAGGGGACTGATCTGTATGCATTCTGCGTTTGCGAGAACATTCGCATGATGGCGTCCGAAAGGAGCAGATCTCAAAGACAGGAATGAGTACGCTTGTCAGAACACTATTCACAATTTTTACACCATTATCGATATCTAGTCACACAACTAATACACATGCATATTGATCTCCTTCTTAACAGTTCAAAGAGGTGTGGGACAAGCTCCTAGAAACGGAGCGTGTAGAAGCACTTCAAGAGGAAATAGCGGGATTTTTGCTCGACCAGGTTATAAATCCGAAGGGAGAATACTATTACCCGCTACCGCCCCCATCGACCAGGTCATGAACCACTTTCAATTGTCATCATGCTCCGAAGGCACCAATTAGGCTAATGCCACTGGCTCCGAAGGCAACATGCATATGTAGGAGAAATTGTATATAGCTATACATGTGTGTATGTGTGAATTAATATGGTGGTTTGTGAGACATTGATGATATATATATGATTGGTTCTACTAGAAATTCTATATATATATATGCATAACGTGTACAATGTGTAGTATTGTAAAATACCAGCAAACGAAAAAGAATTAAAATGGAAAACACAAAATTAAATGAAAAAGAAATCATAAAACCACCCCCCAAACATTTTAGTACCGGTTGGTGTTACCAACCGGTACTAAAGGGCTCCCGGCCCCCAGAGCTGGCTCGTGCCACGTGATTGCCCTTTAGCACCGGTTCGTGCTGAACCGGTACTAAAGGAGGGCCCTTTAGTGACCACACTTTAGTGCCGGTTATGGAACCGGCACTAAAGGGCCTTACGAACCGGTGCTATTGCCTGGTTCTGCACTAGTGCTTGTTGGGTTGGCGTATTTCGAGATTAGGATTTGTCACTCCGATTGTCGGAGAGGTATCTCTGGGCCCTCTCGGTAATGCACATCACTTAAGGCTTGCAAGCATTGCAACTAATGAGTTAGTTGCAGGATGATGTATTACGGAACGAGTAAAGAGACTTGCCGGTAACGAGATTGAACTAGGTATTGAGATACCGACGATCGAATCTCGGGCAAGTAACATACCGATGACAAAGGGAACAGCGTATGTTGTTATGCGGTCTGACCGATAAAGATCTTCGTAGAATATGTAGGAGCCAATATGAGCATCCAGGTTCCGCTATTGGTTATTGACCGGAGACGTGTCTCGGTCATGTCTACATTGTTCTCGAACCCGTAGGGTCCGCACGCTTAAGGTTTCGGTGACAGTTATATTATGAGTTTATGAGTTTTGATGTACCGAAGGAGTTCGGAGTCCCGGATGAGATCGGGGACATGACGAGGAGTCTCGAAATGGTCGAGACGTAAAGATCGATATATTGGACGACTATATTCGGACATCGGAAAGGTTTCGAGTGATTCGGGTATTTTTCGGAGTACCGGAGAGTTACGGGAATACGTATTGGGCCTTATTGGGCCATACGGGAAAGAAGGAAAAGGGCCTCAAGGGTGGCCGCACCCCTCCCCTTGGTCTGGTCCAAATTGGACTAGGGAAAGGGGGCGCCCCCTTCTTCCTTCTCCTTTTTCCTTCCTCATTTCCTATTCCATATGGGAGGTGAAATCCTACTAGGACTAGGGAGTCCTAGTAGGACTCCACATTTGGCGCGCCCCTCCTAGGGCCGGCCTCCTCCTCCCTTGCTCCTTTATATACGGGTGCAGGGGGCATCCCAAAGACACAACAATTGATCATTGATTTCTTAGCCGTCTGCGGTGCCCCCCTCCATCATAATCCTCGATAATATTGTAGCGGTACTTAGGCGAAGCCCTGCGACGGTAGAACATCAAGATCGTCACCACGCCGTCATGCTGACGGAACTCTTCCCCGACATTCTGCTGGATCGGAGTCCGGGGATCGTCATCGAGCTGAACGTGTGCTAGAACTCGGAGGTGCCGTAGTTTCGGTGTTTGATCGGTTGGGCCGTGAAGACGTACGACTACATCAACCGCGTTGTGCTAACGCTTCCGCTTTCGGTCTACGAGGGTACGTAGACAACACTCTCCTCTCTCGTTGCTATGCATCACCATGATCTTGCGTGTGCGTAGAAATTTTTTTGAAATCACTACGTCTTCAACAGTGGCATCCGAGCCAGGTTTTATGCATTGATGTTATGAATCCCCCGGTGACACGTTACGCGGCATCTGTCTGGCCAGGCCGATTGAAATCCTGATGATTGTCCACATTATCAGCGAATCCTGAAAATTCTATCATCAGATGACAAAAGTAACCACACCGCCGAGACAGAAATCTCGCGCGGTTGGTCGCTGAAACTAGCAAATCACGGACATGTGGTTACCACCATCTCCCGTACGTGATGGTTAATGGGCTCTGTCTCCGTCGCACCGATCGGCAATGATCACCCTGCCCCGACGTGTCACGCTAAACCCGGCAAAATCCCGAGGCGCGCCCGCGACTGGCCACAGTGCGCGCTTTGAAGGCGCCCGGGAAAAACGGGGAGCGCGGGGCTCGGCACGTAGGCGGCCTCAAGAACGTGCATGCCAAATGCCGTCCGGACCGCGCAAAGTTTCCGCGCCGACGACACGTAACGAGCGGCGCCGGCGGCCGGCCGGCGAACGGAGTCAATCAGGCGGGCCGTAAAGCCGTAATGCGTGTGCGGTGGGTCGCCGTGATTATTGCGCCCAGATCAGGTGTCGCGTGACGCGTGAGTGGGTCGAGACTGGGACGTGCATGGTCGCCGGCGACCGGCGGATCGGCGGGCACGTAGTGACGTCCCGCAGTTCGCGAGACCGCCGTCGGCATCGACTGACGCGTCCACGCCGCGCGATGTCACCTTTGGCTCGCTTGCTTGCTTGCCAGTTCAGTTCCCGCCGTGGCTGGTGGATACCGACACGTGCACGTCGTGATTAATAGTGGCGTCTGTTCCATGCGCAGTTTCTCGTCCGCATCCGCTCGTCGGCGAGCACCCTTGCTTCATCCTCCGTCGGTCGCGCCATGCCATTGCCAGCCAATGCGCACTATGACAGCTTCCTCTCTTTTCTTACCGGAGCCTCATACGCGTATACCGTAGTCACCACGGTCCTCCGCGCGCACGCACGTCGGGAGCCCAGCTCATCCGATCTGTCCGTGGCCGCGGCAGTCCGGCACGTACGTGTACGCACGCGCCGCCCATGCCAGGCCGCACTGCCTGTCATGCCCTACCAACGTACTACCGACAGTTGTTTATCCTCGCCCCGGCCCGGCTGCACCATTGAATGAAGCCCGGTGGGCGTTGGGTACGCGTGGCCTGCCGGTAACCAGCGCGGAGCGTGGGGTCGGAGCACGCCCTGTGTTCACTCGATGCCTGCCTGCCTGCCTGCCCCTGCACGGTCGGTCAATAATCCCCTCCCCTACTTAGCCACCCAGTATTAATGTCGCTCACCCACAATCAAGCTGCAGGAGCGGTGATCAGGTCCGTCCAACCACTGACCTCCGATCTCCATCCCCCACCCCCGCCGTGCCGCGCCCCGCCGAGGCCGAGGCCGAGCGCTCTACGCAACGCAGCTTGCGGCCACCGGCGAAGCGCCTCGTCAGTCGGCGCCCATTTGGCCGCGCGCGGGGCCGCGCCGCGGACACGTAAACGAGCGCACCGGTCGCGCGCGTACGTGTCGCGGGGGGTACGCCAACGCCACGGCCACGCCGTATAGACGGCGGCGGTACGTACGTACGTGCGCGGGCCCCGCCCGTCATATCTCGCGCACCTGGAAAGACTTTGACGCAGGCCTCCCTTGCTTGCGTGCTTACACGCGCATAATAGCGTCAGTTGCTTACAACCCAGCCCGGATCAGACAGTCAGACACTTTCAAAGATAGAGATAAAGGGGGAGAGAAAGGAAAGAAAGGGTCTCCACTGGAAACTGGGGCAGCAAGCAAACACTCCGGCTAAGCACAAGGGCCCTGATCGCGGGCTTGGCTTTGGGGAGCGTGAGACCGACGCGCTGGTGCGTGGTGACCGCTGCCGTACGTCGGCGCGCGTGCCATGAGCCGGGGCCGCGTCCGGCGGGCAGCTGGCAGCCCCGTCGCCGCCGCCGCCGCCGCCGCGCTGGTGCTCCTGCAGGCGGCCGCCCTGGCACTGTCCCTCGGCTGCGATGCCGCCGCCGCGGAGCCGGACTACCGGGAGGCGCTGTCCAAGAGCCTGCTCTACTTCGAGGCGCAGCGGTCCGGGCGGCTGCCGTACAACCAGCGCGTGAGGTGGCGCGGGCACTCGGGGATCACCGACGGGCTGCAGCAGGGCGTGGACCTGGTGGGCGGGTACTACGACGCCGGCGACCACGTCAAGTTCGGCCTGCCCATGGCCTTCACCGTCACCATGCTCTCCTGGGGCGCCATCGAGTTCGGCGACGACATCGCCGCCGCCGGCGAGTGGCAGCACACGCTGGAGGCCATCAAGTGGGGCACCGACTACTTCATCAAGGCGCACACCGAGCCCTTCGTCTACTGGGCCGAGGTACGCACCCACGCACGTTGCGCATTTTCCTCCTTTTTTTTACCGCCACGACCGTCCGATCGCCCGCGCGACCGCTTCGAGACGACACGGGAAAAGCGGATGCCCGAGGCGACCGCCATTAATTTAGCGCTGCGATGCGAATGATGGGCTTGATGGCGGACGGATGTCTGACGAGGGGGGCCCCGCAGGTGGGGGACGGCGACACGGACCACTACTGCTGGCAGCGGCCGGAGGACATGACGACGTCGCGGAAGGCGTACCGCGTGGACAAGGACAACCCGGGCTCCGACCTCGTCGCCGAGACCGCCGCGGCGCTCGCCGCCGCCGCCATCGTCTTCCGCGCCTCCAACCCGCATTACTCCCACATCCTCCTCCACCACGCGCAACAGGTTAAACTCGTCACCAGTACGGGACGTATGTCGCCAAGCTACCTGTATCTGATTCTGACTGCGACTGTGCGTGCAGCTGTTCGAGTTCGGGGACAGGTACAGGGGCAACTACGACGGCAGCATCGCGGAGGTGCGGAGCTTCTACGCGTCGGTGAGCGGGTACCGGGACGAGCTGCTGTGGGCGGCCTTCTGGCTGCACCGCGCCACCGGGAAGGAGGAGTTCCTCCGCTACGCCGTCGACAAGGCCGACTGCTTCGGCGGCGTCGGATGGGCCATGACCGAGTTCAGCTGGGACGTCAAGTACGCCGGCCTCCAGGTCCTCGCCTCCAAGGTACTACTACCCCGAAACTCCCCATTTTTTTACTTGCTCTACTCTTGCCAAGTACATTCGCTCTCATCAGAAATACTCCAGCACTTGATGACCCTTTCATCATGGTTGATCAGTAAATTAAGTTGGTGCTGGTGGTTGAGCCGAGCCGTGCTACCAAGGCCCTACGACCGTGCATGTCCCCTCGCTGAAACTAGTACGCCTAGCCACGAACAGTCCTGCGCTGCCAAGTAGGAGTATTCGTAACAGTACTCTTTTTCTCACTCCCACGACGACAAACACTAGACGGTTGTTGCTTAAGAAAGGGGAATTAATGTCTCACATGGCCGAAACACTTTCTTGCTCCCCGAAAGAAGCCATGTAGGATCCACACCTCCGTACCGCCCAATACGACCCTGCCTAGCCCGAGCAGGCATTAGGCGCGCTCAGATGCAAAAAATCAAACCTGTTCATGCACTCCACCTGCGATCCACCCATCAGACGGTGATGAGTGGACTGAGATCCATCCACAGACACTACATAGCTCCAAAACACGTCGCTGTTCATCATCAGCGACTAACAAGTCCACTTGTTCGCTCGGAGCGAGCCAGTCGGTAGATCAGGTTCCCGCAATGATGATGGCCGGGGATCAGCGGGAGCGCCCTGCACTCACTCACATGGCCGAGCATCTGGATCGGTCCGCAGGGGGGCGGACTTTCCCGCCTGAAAGCCGCGGGGTTTTGCTAATTAAGCCGGGGCTTTGCTTTTCCTGTCCACATCGCGCTCGCCCCGCTTTGCTTGTTCGGTTAATCCCTCCCACAAGGGGATTGGAGAGGATTGGAGGGGATTGAGGTGGATTTTGACTTGTGGGGGATTTAATCCCTCTGAATCCCCTCCAAACCCCTTCAAATCTGAAGGAACCGAACAAGGCAGGGTTATTCGGTTTCCTTTCCGGAAAAACTTGAGCCGTGCTGCCGCTAAACACAGGAAAAGCCTCCGACCGCACACCTGCTCCCTGACCCGACCCGGTAGGGTTTGAAACTGAACCGCCCGGCGGCCTCCATACGTAGGCTTAACCAGCAAGGCACGACTTGATCCTTTCTCGGCGGTAGGAGTGGTTTTTACGGAGGAAAAGGGAAGGAAGCTATAGCCGTCCCCTTTGTCTCGGATTAGTAGGAGGTGGTGCTTTATCGGAGTCTCGTCAATCCTCACCCTGTCGCCATCTGTCTCATCTCAATTACGAATTATTACGAGCGCGTCGACAAGCCGGTGAGGCTGGCTATCCGGCGTCCCCTGGCAGTCTGACCCTGCCACGGCCACACCGCACCAGCGAGAAATCGGACGCCAGCCATGGACGTACGGACGCTGCAGGATCCCGGTGCTGAAAAGCGATCGATGGCCTGGCACATGGCGTCCGGTGCGTGCTGAGATCAGTATACGGCCGCCGCTATATCCTCTGGCTGGCCATCTATCTGCTTTGCTCTGCTGGATTCGATTATGCGTACACCTTTTAATTTGCTGCTGACGCGAGGAGCGCGCGCAGAAGACGCAGATATTTTTCTTTCTCCCGCCCCCGGTTGCAGCAGAAACCGGCCAAAAACGGAGGAAATTTGGGGCTTTGTTCTCGCTCGCGAGGCCTGCGGTAGGGCCGCTAACTAACTTGGTCAAGGCCAAAACTGACGCGCGGGAAAAGACACGGGCGACCGATGGCGCTGCATGTATTCTGCAGGGAACCCGGCAAAACGCTGGCGGTGTCACTCGCTCCCCCCTCGTAGACCCCCACGCCACGCGTTACGGAGGAGGGAACTAGACAAGAAATCGCTTCCGTGCAAATCATCTGGAGGACTGGCCGACGGTGTCGTCGCATCACTTGCATGCGGAGCAAGAAATCACCTCACTCTCTTCTGTCCCTGGCCGTGCACTTTACACTTGGTGGCCTCGTGGGGCCCCACCATGCTCCTAGAATTCCACATGGACGTCCTGGTCTACAGAGGGGTGAGTGGGATGGGTGACCTGGCCTGTCGTGAGGGTGTCCGTCGGTCCGGAAGCGGCGTTGTCGCGCAGTAGCTTTCTTACTGCGCCTTTTTTTTTCTTCTGCCGGACGAGCTTGCACCACAAAAATCTCCTTTTTATGGGAAGTTTTGCATCAACGTTTTTTGTTTGAAAAATAGCAAAAATAAATAAATACCGTGACAACACGTCCGCAAAGTCAGGGCACCTCGGCCAACCTAGGCACCTAGCTACCAACACAAATATGCACACGCTGTCAAGTGGAACAGCCTCGTCGAGCATGGCATCCAATGCCACCATTACTCCTCTGCGAGCTAGCCACTACGACTCGGCCATCAACGTAGCCCTCGCCACAAATAGGTGTTGAGACCCATGCTGGCCTACGCCAAACAATCGACCACCCGGTCAGCGACTAGTCAGTTTCGACTCCGTCGACCGAGCAAGCATTGGAACCGACCATCCATTTTGTGTCATCATCTCCACGAAGGCCCCTCCTAAGTAGCACCGACTCCGCAAAGACAAGGTGAGGCACGCCAGCCCCTCAAACACGTCGGATGAAACCGTTGTGAGTTTATGGTCACCTATGTGGGTTACTTGAGAAAACAATATTATTATTTTTGCGAAAAGAAATTCGATCTATACATCAACTGTCATGGCAGCACTAAAAACACCTTAAGTAATAAAAATTACATCCAGGTCTATAGACCACCTAAGGACGACTATATTCACTGGAAATCCAAAGGTGGGCCGCCGCCGTCGCCTCCCTCACTGGAGCCATACAAATCTTGTTGTAGTAGACAGTTGAGAAGTCATCATGCTAAGGCCCACACGACCAGCGGACGAGAGCAACATGAAGGATCCAATATGTAGACACACGATCACAGACGAAGGAAGACTGGATCCATGGAGATCCACCGAAGATCAACACTAATCAAATCCCACGAGATCCACAACAGACACACCTCCAGAGTCCCTTCGATGACGCTAAACGCACCGTTGGGACGGGGGCTGAGCTGAGAGGACCTTTTCCATCTACCGGGAGCCGCCGCCTGCCTTGCCTTCCTGACTTGGACACAAACCCTAACCGACCTAAAAAAACACCTAAAATGGACGAAGAGCCCTCCCGCTGGCAAGGCCATGGTACAACACATTTCCATGGCCCTAAGGCCACATGAGATGAGGTGGACCGGCAGCGACATCGATGGGAGGTAGGAAGCCCTTGTCGCCTGGGAGTCGCCTTTCTTCGGAAGGAGGAAAACTTTTAGGGGGAACCAGAAAACGAAAAAGATATTGCCTGAATAAACATGTGTTCGTGTTGCTAGTAAACAGTTTCGCTAATACATAAGAATTAATTAAGTCTCATCTACCTCCTGCATCATCTATTTTTATGTGAAGATTTGTGTGATTTTTATTTGTTGTTTCTTTTTGTTTTTTCATTTAATGTTCTTTTAGGTTTTGTTTATGTCTTTTTCCACGCCACGGGTAATTACAATTGCATGTTGCACATCTGCGCACAACTGCATCGCATGTCATCGCTCACGCGCAACTGCACGCCTGATGACCATGTGCGGCTGCATGTCCACCGATCACGCCCAAATGTAGTTGCATGGTCCACCGATCGTGTGCAATTATCTTTACATAATTTGTTTAAAAAATACAATAACAAGTGGAGAATGAAAAAGTAAGAGCAGGAAAAAAGAAAAGAAAAATACAAAAAAATTAAAAGATTATATGCCGATGGATGAGAACTAAATAATTCTCATCTAGGTGAGTTAAAAATACCATAAGAAAGGTGGAGCATGGAAAATTATATGTGAAAGAAGAAAAAACAGAAGGAAAGAACAACACAACAAAATTCTATGGTGATGTCACTTACTACATGAGAACCAAAATTTAAGGAGTCAAGGGAGCCAAATCAGTAATCTAGGTGAGTATAACGTGGATCGACTTTCCTTTTTATTTTTAAAAAGCAGTAAGCAATGAATAGGCTAGCTGCTTTGAAGGCGTCTGCCAACTAGTTGTGCGATGTGGACATGTTTTCTTGGACATGACATGACTGACAAGATGCTAAAAATATATTGGTAGCGTGCTCCTTCTTCTTCTTTCCGATCGAGCGCCGGTTATACAAATAAATGTCCTCGTACTCACTGCTGCATATACTCCCAGCTGAAACCTTCGCACGCACATGGCGTCAAGAAAAGAGCATGCTTCATTTCCAAGCAATTAGCTAGCTAGCTATAGCTAACCATAGGGGCTCCTGGCACGGCAGTACGATTAGGCTGATTGTAATAGAGAATATTATATATTAGTATCATGCATATGATACTAGTCTATGATACTACAATCCCTAATGCATAGTATCATATGTTGGTATCATAGAGGACTACATTTATTGCCATGCATGACACAAAGTAGCACATCATTTAATATGATACGGTATCAATGATATGATACTCAAGCCTATCTTTCTTCATTTAATTTTATGTCACTTCATCAAAATTGCTTAGTTGGCATGCATGATACTACTTATAATACTCCCATTACAGGCAGCCTTATACGATGGTCCAAGCAAATTAATGGCCTGTTTGGATTCCTAGGTTAGAGTTAGTTTTAGTTAGTTGGGGCTCAAATAACTCAAAAGTATCCAAACATGGTGGGTTAGTTGGATCTAACCCACCCCAAAAAACTAGCCCACACTAGAGGAGCTTATTTGGGTTAGTTCTTCTGGGCCCACTAAAAAAATAGTAAAAAAGTTACCTCTCCCATCCAAATAGGGTCCAAAGTAGTCAAATGATAAAGAAAGAATATTTATTGTCAATCTAACCTTACCATCCAAATATCTCTTTGGTTATAGTTAGTTTAGGGTTAAAATATAACTCTAACCTCTAACTTAGTTATAGTATCCAAACAGGGCCAATATCGCAATCATAGCGGTAGTTGAGCTGGTATACATAGGTTTTGTCCATCATGGTACACCGTGTCAACTCCCATCCTTATTTTTTTTTTCAAAACGGAGGCAAAATATTTGCCTTATCGATTAATTAAGAAGAAGAGATGTGCCCAGTTAATTAACTCCCATCCTTATGACTGTTTCTCTAAAGGATGATGTCTGTATTTTGGGCTGTCCCTCAACTTTCACCATGAAGTGTTCACCTCATGGCGCTGGCAGCTTTTGCTGTGCTAAGCTGGAGTATATATATTTACTCGTCTTGAGCCAGGCATAGATGCATTATTTCATGAGGTAAATGCGCTCTGTGCATAGCTAGTATTGCTGTCGTTTGCAAGTTTGTGCAGCGTTAACCTTTTTCTGGAGGCGATGGAATATTCATCAGGCACAGAATTTCTGAAACGGCAAATGGAATCAAGATGTTCCGTCCTTTGTTTTTCTTCGATTCGAAGCTCCCCACCGGGCATCACCTGCTGAGGCAAAACGAGAAGCCGGCTTTCACTCACTCGCTCGTTCGGTTCAACTGAAAGGGTTAACATCGGAGGACGACGTGGCCGATGCTCCCGTCTGCATGCGCCAGCATCGCTCCTCTGGAGTCCATTAGCTGGTCAGTGAGAGTGGAAGATATACTTGCCTGCAGTCAGAGGGAAAGCGACGCCGGCCGGGCGAGTACACCATGTGGCCTCGCTCGCTCGCAGCCACCGACAGCAGCAGCACTGCGCCGAATTAAAGACAGATTCGATAGTTACAGCTTGCATCCATCGATCGAGCTGGTTCTCAGTTTCTCCGGGAATCTGCATTTCGTTCAAGCCATTTGCATAACTCATCAATACTACTAGTACGGAATAATTTTGTTGATTTAATCATTTCAGCAACCATTGTCACAGATACTGCCCTTCTTTTTTTTTTACAGTAATGCATTGCTAGGTGATTTTTGCTGTGTTGGTAACTCGTGGATTGTGCGACATTGATTTGGGGACTTTTCTTTTTTTCATCAGCTGCTGCTGGACGGCGATCCGCAGGGCGAGCGGCACCGGGTGGTGCTGGAGCAGTACAGGGCCAAGGCGGAGCACTACCTGTGCGCGTGCCTGCGCCTGAACAACGGCAGCAACGTGGACCGGAGCCCCGGCGGCATGCTGTACGTGCGCCAGTGGAACAACCTCCAGTACGCCTCCAGCGCCGCCTTCCTCCTCACCGTCTACTCGCGCTACCTGGCCGGCGCCGGCGCCCGCCTCCGCTGCCCCGACGCGCCGGCGGTCCCGCCGTCCGAGCTCCTGGCCCTGGCGCGCTCGCAGGCCGACTACATCCTGGGCCGCAACCCGCTGCGGCTGAGCTACATGGTGGGCTACGGCCCGCGCTTCCCCGCGCAGGTGCACCACCGCGCCGCCTCCATCGTGTCGCACAAGGCCAACAACCGCTTCATCGGCTGCATGCAGGGGTTCGACCACTGGTACGCCAGCAAGCGGCCCAACCCCAACGTGCTCACCGGCGCCATCGTCGGCGGGCCCAACTGCCGCGACGAGTTCAGGGACGACCGCGCCAACTACGTGCAGACCGAGGCGTGCACATACAACACGGCGCCCATGGTCGCCGTCTTCGCCAGGCTGCACAACCTGTCGGCGGCGGAGGAGGAGGAGGGGTGCCGCCCAGGGACGGCGCTGGGGCTCTCGGCGAATTGTAGATAAAGGTGGCATTAGCTTGGGTGGGGCATTCTTTTTTCTTTCTCGTATACGGACTTACTTCCATATAAGATCTTTTTTTGAAGTGTTAATATGAGAGAGATTTATTTAGTGAAAGGAAAGAACAAAGGATAGAAGTGAATGAACAATAAGGAGGAGACCGATCAGGATGGTGAAGATTAGATACTTGTATTCTGAAGTTAATTAGGTGCCTCAGAAAGCAAATTTAAAGAGCTCTAAACTTTACTGAAATTAGGTGCCTCAGTCTTTTAAGTTCCTTAACGAATATTTGACATTTTGGACCACGTGCATGAGTGTGATGACAGAAAAAACCATCTCTGCCGTCACTTGAGTGGAATTGACAAAACTACTGTGGCGGCACCCGGCAAGCGACGTGTGTCACTTGCCGTCACAACTCGTGGCGGCAAGGCCTAGCGGCTGTAGCCTGTGGCGGTAGATCGAGAATCATAGGAAATCGCAATAGAAGGACCAGAAAATGGGATGGGTTGTTCCACGTGGTTAAGTTAATCGGGTTTCCCTGACCATCTGATTTGCTTTCTGCTTTAAGATGTGCACCGTCAACTTTTTGTGTAAATGGCCCGCATATAATGATTGGGGGATTGAGCTGCTCTCTTTTTGTCCTTTTTTTGTAGCGTCGTGGTTTGCGCGATGATTGGCGGGGGATTGGGGCCTTTTCTATTGTCTGTTTTTTTGTTTGGCTGCAATTTTTGTTTTTGTTTTCTTATTTCAAATTCATTTTATTCTTTTGTATATCTTTGATTTTCCTTCTTTTTTTCCATTCATGTTTTTGTGTTTTTTCTCTCAAATATTTTAGTTATATTTTTTGACATTTATATTTATTTTGGTAAATTTATTCCTTTTTCCTTCTTATTTTATTTTATTTTATTTTTTCATCTATTTGCATTACCTTTGTTGTGTGTAACTTGAATTGAGTGAATTCCATAACACAACCTGCAATTGCATGTGTCCCAACGTGTTTGTAACTGCAAGAAATACAACGCGATTGCAACTAGAGGGGCAGGGATGTTGTCCAGTTGCATGTCCACCACTACAGTTGCAACTGCACGTGTTGTTCTGCCTGAAACTAAAGGAAGGGGGTTAGCCAGTTGCATGTCCACCACTATGTTTGTAATTGCATGTGTTGCAACCCGCCTACAACTGCAAGGGGTACAACGTGACTGCAACTAAAGGAGGAGGCATGTAGGTGAAGGAAATATGCCCTAGAGGCAATAATAAAGTTGTTATTTATATTTCCTTATATCATGATAAATGTTTATTATTCATGCTAGAATTATATTAACCGGAAACTTAGTACATGTGTGAATACATAGACAAACAGAGTGTCACTAGTTTGCCTCTACTTGACTAGCTCGTTGAATCAATGATGGTTATGTTTCCTAACCATCGACATGAGTTGTCATTTGATTAACGGGATCACATCATTAGAGAATGATGTGATTGACTTGACCCATCCATTAGCTTAGCACGATGATCGTTTAGTTTGTTGTTATTGCTTTCTCCATAACTTATACATATTCCTATGACTATGAGATCATGCAACTCCCGGATACCAGAGGAACACTTTGTGTGCTACCAAACGTCACAACGTAACTGGGTGATTATAAAGGTGCTCTACAAGTGTCTCCGATGGTGTTTTTTGAGTTGGCATAGATCGGGATTAGGTTTTGTCACTCCGATTGTCGGAGAGGTATCTCTGGGCCCTCTCGGTAATGTACATCACTATAAGCCTTGCAAGCAATGTAGCTAATGAGTTAGTTACGGGATGTAGCATTACGGAACAAGTAAAGAGACTTGCTGGTCACGAGATTGAACTAGGTATTGAGATACCAACGATCAAATCTCGGGCAAGTAACATACCGATGACAAAGGGAACAACGTATATTGTTATGCGGTTTGACCGATAAAGATCTTCGTAGAATATGTGGGAGCCAATATGAACATCCAGGTTCCGCTATTGGTTATTGACCGGAGACGTGTCTCGGTCATGTCTACATAGTTCTCGAACCCGTAGGGTCCGCACGCTTAACGTTTGGTGACGATCGGTATTATGAGTTTATGTGTTTTGATGTACCGAAGGTAGTTCGGAGTCCCGGATATGATCACGGACATGACGAGGAGTCTCGAAATGGTCGATACATAAAGATCGATATATTGGATGACTATATTTGGACGTCGAAATGGTTCCGGGTGAGTTCAGGCATATACCGGAGCACCGGGAGGTTACCGGAACCCCCCAGGAGGTATATGGGCCTTATTAGGCCATAGTGGGAGAGAAGAGAGGGGGGCCTAGGAGGGGGCATGCCCCCTCAAGCCCAATCCGAATTGGGTGGGGGGCCGCCCCCCCTTCCTTTCCCCTCTCCCCCTTCCTTCCACTCCTAGTCCAACTAGGGAAGGGGGAATCCTACTCCCGGTGGAAGTAGGACTCCCCATGGGGCGCGCCATAGGAGGGTCGGCCCTCCCCCTCCTCCACTCCTTTATATACGGGGGAGGGGGGCACCCCATAGACACACAAGTTGATCGTTGATCTTTTAGCCGTGTGCGGTGCCCCCTCCACCATAATCTACCTCGGTCATATCGTAGCGGTGCTTAGGCGAATCCCTGTTCCGGTAGTATCATCATCACCGTCATCACGCCGTCGTGCTGACAAAACTCTTCCTCGACACTCAGCTGGATCGAGAGTTCGTGGGACGTCACCAAGCCGAACGTGTGCAGATCGCGGAGGTACCGTACCTTTGGTGCTAGGATCGGTCGATCGTGAAGACGTATGACTACATCAACCGCGTTGTCATAACGCTTCTACTTACGGTCTACGAGGGTACGTGGAAAACACTCTTCCCCTCTTGTTGCTATGCATCACCATGATCTTGTGTGTGCGTAGGAATTTTTTTGAAATTACTACGATCCCCAATAGTATGCCAGTTGCATGTCAACCACTAGAGTTGTAACAGTACGTCTCATAAATCGCCTGCAATCACAAGGGATACAAACACATCCGTAACTGAGGGGGTGTTGGCTACTCGCATGTCCACCACTATAGTCGCAACTGCATGCGCCACAACCCACCTGCAACTGCAAGGTTGCAAGGTTACAACGCAACTGAAACTGGAGGGGGTGTATGCCATTTACATGTCCACCACTATAGTTACAACTGCATGTGTCACAACCCACCTGCAACAGCAAGGGGTACAACGTGACCGCAACTGGAGGAGGAGGGATGTAGGCCAGTTGCATGTCCACCACTAGAGGTGTAACTGCACGTGTCGCAAAATGCCTCCAACTATAAGGGATACAACACAACCGCAAGTAGAGGGGGATGTAGGCCAGTTGCATGTCCAGAACTATAGTTGCGACTGCACGTGCCACAACCCACCGCAACTACAAGGGGACAACGTGGCTACAACTAGAGGGGGTGTAGGCCAGTTGCATATCCACAACTAGAATTGCGGCCGCACGTGTCGAAACCCGTCTGCAACCGTAAGGGGTACAACACGACTGCAACTGGAATGGGAGGGATGTAGGCCAGTTGGATGTTCATCACTAGATTTGCAATTGCACGTGTCGCAACCCGCTTGCAACTGCAAGGGGTACAACACGACTGGAACTGAAGGGGGATGTTGGCTAGTTGCATGTCCACCAATAGAGTTGCAACTGGAGGTTTACCCCTAGAGTTGCAATTGCATGTTGATGTCCTACAAGGGCACATGGCTTTGTAGCAATTTCGCTGCCCCGGATCTCCTTTCCTGCCGCCTGCTACTTCTTGAGCTTGAGTTAGTTTTTCCCTTGAAGAGGAAAGAGTGATGCAACACAGTAGAGATAAGTATTTCCTTAAGTTAAGAACCAAGGTATCAATCAAGTAGGAGGAGCACACAAGTCCCCAATGATAGCACATACACAAACAAACAAATACTTGCACCCAACACGATAAAGGGGTTGTCAATCCCTTCACGATTATTTGAAAGAATGAGATCTGATAGAGATAGGTATAAAAATAAATAAAAGTGCAAAATAAAGTAAATATAAATAAATTGCAGCAAGGTATTTTTGGGCTTTTGGTTTTATAGATCTGAAAATAATATGATAAAAATAGACCCGGGGGCATAGGTTTCACTAGAGGCTTCTTTCTTGAAAAAAAGCATACGGTGGGTAAACGAATTACTGTTGAGCAATTGATAGAAAAGCATATAGTTATGACGATATCTAAGGCAATGATCATCAATATAGGCAGCACGTCTGTGACAAGTAGACTGACTCCTGCCTGCATCTGCTAGTATTACTCCACACATCGACCACTATCCAGCATATATCTAGTGTATTAAGTTAACAAGAACGGAGTAACGCCTTAAGCAAGATGACATGATGTAGAGGGATAGATCCAAGCAATATGCTAAAAAACCCCATCTTTTTATCCTTAGTGGCAGCAATACAAATACGTGCCTCGCTACCCCTACTGCCACTGGGTGACGACACCGCAAGATTGAACCCATCACAAAGCACTTGTCCCATTGCAAGATAGATCAATATACTTGGCCAAACCAAATCGATAGATCAAAGAGAAATACAAAGCTATCTTAATCATGCATAAAAGAGTTCACAAAAGACTCAAATAATATTCATAGATAATCTGACCATAAGCCCACAATTCATCGGATCTCAACAAACACACTTCAAAAGAAGATTACATCGAATAGATCTCCAAGAACATCGAGGAGAACATTGTATCAAAGATCAAAGAGAGAGAAAAAGCCACCTAGCTACTAGTTATGGACCCGTAGGTTTGTGATAAACTACTCACACATCATTGGAAGGGAAGCAAGGTTGGTGTAGAGGCCCTCCGTGATAGAATCCCCCTCCGACAGAGTGCCAAAAAAGGCCCCAAGATGGGATCTCACGAGAAAAAAAGCTTGTAGCGGTGGAAAAGTATTTTTGGTGTGCCCTCTGGTGTACGGGGAATATTGGGATATTTATAGATCTGGAATTAGGGTTAGTGGAGTCCTGAGGGGCCCACAAGCCTGGGGCGCCCCCTAGGGCGCGCCTCTAGGACTTGTGGCCCTCTCGTGGCTCCTCTGGCCTCATCCCGAAGCTTCGTGGTTGTCTTCTAGTCCAAGAAAAATCCTAAAAAAGTTTCATTCCGTTTAGTATTGATTTTCTGTAAAAGACAAAAACAAGGAAAAAATAGCAACTGGCACTGGACACTAGGTTAATAGGTTAGTCCCCAAAAATGATATAAAGTAGCATATTAATGCATATAAGACATCAAATATAGATAATATAATAGCATGGAATAATCAAAAATTATAGATATGTTAGAGACGTATCACCGCTGGCACCCACCACAACTGCAGCACCATCCTCGACTCAGCAGATGAACCTGAGGAGTACACGGGTCCGCAAGAGAGGTCGCACTCTTTTGTTTCTGCTTATGTTATGCATTGCTTAATATTACCTGCTACTTTATCGTCATGTTCACCTCTTAGACTCCAAGTCAGGTCCAAATTAATGTTCAAACTTGAGTTTTAAAATGCTTATGGGGCACATATCGAGTCACCAATGAATACTATCTTTGTCTATTATCTAGTTCACCTAGGGTATGTCTATCTTATTCATCTTGGGAGGGAAACAAACAGTAAAGCAATCATCATCTATCTTTTTATTAAATTAAAGTTATCATCAGCCCGCTATCATTATTTTTGGATCTATCCATTGGTTGTTACCATCACTCTAGATTTCTGCATGCTCTCCTTACATAATCTCACTATTTTCTAGTATGCATGTGAGATATTGTACACGGTCATGCTGAACATGTAGAGAAAAAGAGAAGAGTTTTGCGTGGCAGTACAATGTCATGCAGACATCGCTCCATCGTGGGCGCAGTGGCAAACCCTTCCCCTCCTCTAGATTGTAATCCAGAGGAAGATATCTGTTCGGAGGCGGATTCAGATGGAGCTGACCACTCCTATTTACCCCCCGAGGTGCTTGCTCTAACTTGGCATGATGATGTTGGTCATATCATGCATATGTTTCCTTGCAGTGCTTACTTTCGACATCATATATGCCATCTGCTTAGTTTAGACATGTTCTATAATGCCACCTGTTTAGTTTCTATATCATATATGTGAATTATGCAATCTCATCTTTTTTAGCCAGCCATAATATATGTGAAATATGCAATGCCACCCTATTTAGCCAGGCATCATATATTTGAATTATATCTTGTCATTCCTTTTTTTCATTACATTCCCATTTGTCGATAATGTTTGTACATTCAACTACTCTTCCTGTGAATCAGCCATTTGAGGTGATGGAAAAATCTAGAGCGAAAACAAGGTCTTCATAGCAGACAGTGCTAGCTGTCGTAGCAGATCTCTTGCTGGGTCCAGATAGCTCCTCAGAGATGGACTCAGAGACACATGACCAGTCATGTGAAGGAAATATGCCCTAGAGGCAATAATAAAGTTGTTATTTTATATTTCCTTGTATCATGATAAATGTTTATTATTCATGCTAGAATTGTATTAACCGGAAACTTGATACATGTGTGGATACATAGACAAAACACTGTGTCCCTAGTAAGCCTCTACTAGACTAGCTCGTTGATCAAACATGGTTAAGTTTACTAACCATAGACATGTGTTGTCATTTGATGAACGGGATCACATCACTAGGAGAATGATGTGATGGACAAGACCCACCCGTTAGCTTAGCATAATGATCATTAAGTTTTATTGCTATTGCTTTCTTCATGACTTAGACATATTCCTTTGACTATGAGATTATGCAACTCCCAAATACCACAGGAACACCTTGTGTGCTATCAAACGTCACAAGATGCTCTACAGGTTTCTCCGAAGGTGTTTGTTGGGTTGGCATAGATCAAGATTAGGATTTGTCACTCCGAGTATCAGAGAGGTATCTCTGGGCCCTCTCGGTAATGCACATCACTATAAGCCTCGCAAGCAATGTGACTAATGAGTTAGTTACGGGATGATGCATTATGGAATGAGTAAAGAGACTTGCCGGTAACGAGATTGAACTAGGTATTATGATACCGACGATCGGATCTCGGGCAAGTAACATACTGATGACAAAGGGAATAACGTATGTTGTTATTGCGGTTTGATCGATAAAGATCTTCGTAGAATATGTAGGAACCAATATGATCATCCAGGTTCCTCTATTGGTTATTGACCGAAGATGTGTCTCGGTCATGTCTACATAGTTCTCGAACTTGTAGTGTCCGCACGCTTAACGTTCGATGACGATTTGTATTATGAGTTATGTATTTTGGTGACCGAAGTTTGTTCGGAGTCCCGGATGAGATCACGGACATGACGAGGAGTCTCAAAATGGTCGAGAGGTAAAGATTGATATATTGGAAGGTAGTATTCGGACACCGGAAGGGTTCAAGAGTGTATCGTGTACATACTGGAGTACCGAAGGGGTTATCGGAACCCCCCGGTGAAAGATATGGGACATATGGGCCATAGGAATGGAGGCTAACCAGCCCACAAGGGGCTGGTGCGCCCCCCACAAGGGATGAGGCCGAATTGGACTAGGGAAGGGGGCGCGACCCCCCTTTCCTTCTCCTACTCCCTCTCCTTTCCCCCTTTCCCCCTCCATGAGAAGGAAAAGAAGGGGGGGGGGGTGCGAATCCTACTAGGACTGGGAGTCCTAGTAGGACTCCCTGATAACCCACTAGTATAGGGGATCATTTGTAGCCTTTTTCGATAAATAAGAGTGTCGAACCCAATGAGGAGCTAAAGGTAGAACAAATATTCCCTAAAGTTCTATCAACCACCGATACAACTCTACGCACGCTTGACGTTTGCATTACCGGAAACAAGTATGAAACTATTTTGCAAGGATAAAACTATGAGTACTTTGCGAGAATAAAACTATGGATAAATTGCAAGGTAATAAAAGTGGAAAGCTTTTGTCAATAAGAAGGTCATTTGTCCCTAGGCAATCGATAACAAGTACCGGTAATCATTCTTGTAATTTTATATGAGGGAGAGGCATGAGCAAACATACTTTCTCTACTTGGATCATATGCACTTATGATTGGAACTCTATCAAGCATCCGCAACTACTAAAGACCATTAAGGTCGCGAAACCCAACCATAGCATTAAGTATCAAGTCCTCTTTACTCCCATACGCCACAGCCCACCTATCCGTGTTTAGGCTGCTGTCATCCCCCGCAATAGTGACAATAAGTAAACCATGAACATATTGCAACACCCTACAGCGGGGGACCCTCACATTTGCGCGAGACAGAGGGCACTGTAGGATAGCACCATAAATAAAATATAGAATCATACCAACCAAGATCATGATTAACCCATAGGACAAAACGAATCTACTCAAACATCATAGGATAACCATAGATCATTGGGAAATGATATATGGAGTTGAGAACCATGTTTAAGTAGAGATTAGAACAGGGAGAAGAGATGTTACACCGTTTCATAGAGGGGGAGAAATTTTGTGTTGACAGTAGCAAGATTGTTGATGTAGATCGCCGCCCCGATCGTTGCCCTGGTGGCACTCCGGCGCCACCGGGAGAGAGGGGGAGAGAGCCCCCCTCCTTCTTCGTCTTCCTTGGCCTTCCCCTAGATGGGAGGAGATTTCCCCCTTGGTCCATGGTCTCCATGGCGGCGGAGGGGCGGGAGCCCCTCCGAGATTGGATCTCCCTCTCTGTTCTCTTCCGTTTCGTGTTCCCCAGATCTGGCCGAAAACCGTTTCTTATATTCCCGGATATCCGTAACTCCGATTGCACTGAGATTTTAACACGATTTTTTTTTTCGAATATAAGCTTCCTTGCACCCGAAGTAGAGGTCCAACCGACATACGAGGTGGTCACAACCCACCGCCGTGCGCCAGGGCCTCTAGCGCGCCCTGGTGTCTTGTGCCCCCTCCGAGATTGGATCTCCCTCTCTGTTCTCTTCTGTTTCATGTTCCCCAGATCTGGCCGAAAACCGTTTCTTATATTCCTGGAGATCCGTAACTCCGATTGCACTGAGATTCTAACATGATTTTTTCCGGATATAAGCTTCCTTGCACCCGAAGTAGAGGTCCAACCGACGTACGAGGTGGTCACTGTTGGGGAACGTAGTAATTTCAAAAAAAAATCCTACACACACGCAAGATCATGGTGATGCATAGCAACGAGAGGGGAGAGTGTTGTCTACGTACCCTCGTAGACCGGAAGCGGAAGCGTTAGCACAATGCGGTTGATGTAGTCGTACGTCTTCATGGCCCGACCGATCAAGCACCGAAACTACGACACATCCGAGTTCTAGCACACGTTCAGCTCGATGGCGATCCCCGGACTCCGATCCAGCAGAATGTCGGGGAAGAGTTCCGTCAGCACGACGGCGTGGTGACGATCTTGATGTTCTACCGTCGCAGGGCTTCACCTAAGCACCGCTACAATATTATCGAGGATTATGGTGGAGGAGGGCACCGCACACGGCTAATAGATCTCAAGGATCAATTGTTGTATCTTTGGGGTGCCCCCCTGCACCCGTATATAAAGGAGCAAGGGAGGAGGAGGCCGGCCCTAGGAGGGGGCGCGCCAAGTGTGGAGTCCTACTAGGACTCCCTAGTCCTAGTAGGATTCCACCTCCCATATGGAATAGGAAAAGAGGAAGGGAAAAGGAGAAGGAAGGAAGGGGGCGCCCCCCTTCCCTAGTCCAATTCGGACCAGACCAAGGGGAGGGGTGCGGCCACCCTTGAGGCCCTTTTCCTTCTTTCCCGTATGGCCCAATAAGGCCCAATACGTATTCTCGTAACTCTCCGATACTCCGAAAAATACCCGAATCACTCGGAACCTTTCCGATGTCCGAATATAGTCGTCCAATATATTGATCTTTACGTCTCGACCATTTCGATACTCCTCGTCATGTCCCTGATCTCATCCGGGACTCCGAACTCCTTCGGTACATCAAAACTCATAAACTCATAATATAACTGTCATCGAAACCTTAAGCGTGCGGACCCTACGGGTTCGAGAACAATGTAGACATGACCGAGACACGTCTCCGGTCAATAACCAATAGTGGAACCTGGATGCTCATATTGGCTCCCACATATTCTACGAAGATCTTTATCGGTCAGACCGCATAACAACATACGTTGTTCCCTTTGTCATCGGTATGTTACTTGCCCGAGATTCGATCGTCTGTATCTCAATACCTAGTTCAATCTCATTACCGGCAAGTCTCTTTACTCGTTCCGTAATACATCATCCTGCAACTAACTCATTAGTTGCAATGCTTGCAAGGCTTAAGTGATGTGCATTACTGAGAGGGCCCAGAGATACCTCTCCGACAATCGGAGTGACAAATCCTAATCTCGAAATACGCCAACCCAACAAGTACCTTCGGAGACACCTGTAGAGCACCTTTATAATCACCCAGTTATGTTGTGACGTTTGGTGGCACACAAAGTGTTCCTCCGGTAAACAGGAGTTGCATAATGTCATAGTCATAGGAACATGTATAAGTCATGAAGAAAGAAATAGCAACAAACTAAACGATCAAGTGCTATGCTAACGGAATGAGTCAAGTCGATCACATCATTCTCCTAATGATGTGATCCCGTTAATCAAATGACAACTCATGTCTATGGTTAGGAAACATAACCATCTTTGGTCAACGAGCTAGTCAAGTAGAGGCATACTAGTGACACTCTGTTTGTCTATGTATTCACACATGTATTATGTTTCCGGTTAATACAATTCTAGCATGAATAATAAACATTTATCATGATATAAGGAAATAAATAATAACTTTATTATTGCCTCTAGGGCATATTTCCTTCAGTCTCCCACTTGCACTAGAGTCAATAATCTAGTTCACATCGCCATGTGATTTAACATCAATAGTTCACATCACCATGTGATTAACACCCATAGTTCACATCGACATGTGACCAACACCCAAAGGGTTTACTAGAGTCAATAATCTAGTTCACATCGCTATGTGATCAACACCCAAAGAGTACTGAGGTGTGATCATGTTTTGCTTGTGAGAGAAGTTTAGTCAACGGGTTTGCCACATTCAGATCCGTAAGTATTTTGCAAATTTCAATGTCAACAATGCTCTGCATGGAGCTACTCTAGCTAATTGCTCCCACTTTCAATATGTATCCAGATTGAGACTTAGAGTCATCTGGATCAGTGTCAAAACTTGCATCGACGTAACCCTTTACGACGAACCTTTTGTCACCTCCATAATCGAGAAACATATCTTTATTCCACTAAGGATAATTTTGACCAATGTCTAGTGATCTACTCCTAGATCACTATTGTACTCCCTTGCCAAACTCAGGGCAGGGTATACAATAGGTCTGGTACACAGCATGGCATACTTTATAGAACCTATGGCTGAGGCATAGGGAATGACTTTCATTCTCTCTCTATCTTCTTTCGTGGTAGGGTTTTGAGTCTTACTCAACTTCACACCTTTGTAACACAGGCAAGAACTCCTTTGACTGTTCCATTTTGAACTACTTCAAAATCTTGTCAAGGTATGTACTCATTGAAAAACTTATCAAGCGTCTTGATCTATCTCTATAGATCTTGATGCTCAATATGTAAGCAGCTTCACCGAGGTCTTTCTTTGAAAAACTCCTTTCAAACATTCCTTTATGCTTTGCAGAATAATTCTACATTATCTCCGATTAACAATATGTCTTTCACATATACTTATCAGAAATGCTGTAGTGCTCCCACTCACTTTCTTGTAAATACAGGCTTCACCGCAAGTGTGTATAAAACTATATGCTTTAATCAACTTATCAAAGCGTATATTCCAACTCCGAGATGCTTGCACCAGTCCATAGATGGATCGCTGGAGCTTGCATATTTTGTTAGTACCTTTAGGATTGACAAAACCTTCTGGTTGCATCATATACAACTCTTCTTTAATAAATCCATTAAGGAATGCAATTTTGTTTATCCATTTGCTAGATTTCATAAAATGCGGCAATTACTAACATGATTAGGACAGACTTAAGCATAGATACGAGTGAGAAACTCTCATCGTAGTCAACACCTTGAACTTGTCGAAAACCTTTTTGCGACAATTCTAGCTTTGTAGATAGTAACACTACTACCAGCGTCCGTCTTCCTCTTGAAGATCCATTTAATCTCAATGGCTCGCCGATCATTGGGAAAGTCAATCAAAGTCCATACTTTGTTCTCATACATGGATCTCATCTCAGATTTCATGGCCTCAAGCCATTTCGCGGAATCTGGGCTCATCATCGCTTCCTCATAGTTCGTAGGCTCATCATGGTCAAGTAACATGACCTCCAGAACAGGATTACCGTACCACTCTGGTGCGGATCTCACTCTGGTTTACCTACGAGGTTCGGTAGTAACTTGATCTGAAGTTACATGATCATCATCATTAGCTTCCTCACTAATCGGTGTAGTAGTCACAGGAACAGATTTCTGTGATGAACTACTTTCCAATAAGGGAGTAGGTACAGTTACCTCATCAAGTTATACTTTCCTCCCACTCACTTCTTTCGAGAGAAACTCCTTTTCTAGAAAGGATCCATTCAAAGCAACGAATATATTGCCTTCGGATCTGTGATAGAAGGTGTACCCAACATTTTCTTTTGGGTATCCTATGAAGACGCACTTCTCCGATTTGGGTTAGAGCTTATCAGGTTGAAACTTTTTCACATAAGCATTGCAACCTCAAACTTTAAGAAACGACAGCTTAGGTTTCTTGCCAAACCATAGTTCATACGGTGTCGTCTCAACAGATTTAGATGGTGCCCTATTTAACGTGAATGCAGCTGTCTCTAATGCATAACCCAAAATGATAGTGGTAGATCGGTAAGAGACATCATAGATCGCACCATATCTAATAAAGTGCGGTTATGACGTTCGGACACACCATTATGCTGTGGTGTTCCAGGTGGCGTGAGTAGTGAAACTATTTCACATTGTTTTTAACTGAAGGCCAAACTCGTAACTCAAATATTTTACTTCTACGATCATATCATAGAAACTTTCATTTTTGTTACGATGATTCTCCACTTCACTCTGAAATTCTTTGAACTTTTCAAATGTTTCAGACTTGTGTTTCATCAAGTAGATATACTCATATCTGCTCAAATCATCTGTGAAGATCAGAAAATAATGATACCTGCAACGAGCCTCAATATTCATCGGACCACATACATCAGTATGTATGATTTCCAACAAATCTGTTGCTCGCTCCATTGTTCTGGAGAACGGAGTCTTAGTCATCTTGCCCATGAGGCATGGTTCGCAAGCATCAACTGATTCATAATCAAGTGATTCCAAAAGCCCATCAGCATGGATTTTCTTCATGCGCTTTACACCAATATGACCTAAACGGCAGTGCCACAAATAAATTGCACCATCATTATTAACTTTGCATCTTTTGGTTTCAATATTATGAATATGTGTATCACTATGATCGAGATCCAACGAACCATTTTCATTGGGTGTGTAACCATATAAGGTTTTATTCATGTAAACAGAACAACAATTTATTTTCTTACTTAAATGAATAACCGTATTGCAATAAACATGATCAAATCATATTCATGCTCAATGCAAACACCAAATAACACTTATTTAGGTTCAACACTAATCCCAAAAGTATAGGGAGTGTGTGATGATGATCATATCAATCTTGGAACCACTTCCAACACACATCGTCACTTCACCCTTAACTAGTCTATGTTCATTCTGCAACTCCCGTTTCGAGTTACTACTCTTAGCAACTGAACCAGTATCAAATACCGAGGGGTTGCTACGAACACTAGTAAAATACACATCAATAATCTGTATATCAAATATACCTTTGTTCACTTTGCCATCCTTCTTATCCGCCAAATACTTGGGGCAGTTCCGCTTCTAGTGACCAGTCCCTTTGCAGTAGAAGCACTTAGTCTCAGGCTTAGGACCAGACTTGGGCTTCTTCACTTGAGCACCAACTTGCTTGCTGTTCTTCTTGAAGTTCCCCTTCTTCCCTTTGCCCTTTTCTTGAAACTAGTGGTCTTGTCTACCATCAACACTTGATATTTTTCTTGATTTCTACCTTCGTCGATTTCAGCATTACGAAGAGCTTGGGAATCGTTTCTGTTATCCCTTGCATATCATAGTTCATCACGAAGTTCTACTAACTTGGTGATGGTGACTAGAGAATTCTATCAATCACTATTTTATCTGGAAGATTAACTCCCACTTGATTCAAGCGATTGTAGTACCCAGACAATCCGAGCACATGCTCACTGCTTGAGCTATTCTCCTCCATCTTTTAGCTATAGAACTTGTTGGAGACTTCATATCTCTCAACTCGGGTATTTGCTTGAAATATTAACCTCAACTCCTGGAACATCTCATATGGTCCATGACGTTCAAAACGTCTTTGAAGTCCCGATTCTAAGCCGTTTAAGCATGGTGCACTAAACTATCAAGTAGTCATCATATTGAGCTAGCCAAATGTTCATAACATCTCCATCTGCTCCTGCAATAGTTTGTCACCTAGCGGTGCATTAAATACATAATTCTTCTGTGCAGCAATGAGGATAAACCTCAGATCACGGATCCAATCGCATCATTGCTACTAACATCTTTCAACTTAGTTTTCTCTAGGAACATATCAAAAATAAAACAGGGGAGCTAAACGCGAGCTATTGATCTACAACATAGATATGCTAATACTACCAGGACTAAGTTCATGATAAATTAAAGTTTAATTAATCATATTACTTAAGAACTCCCACTTAGATAGACATCCCTCTAATCCTCTAAGTGATCACGTGATCGAAATCAACTAAACCATGTCCGATCATCACGTGAGATGGAGTAGTTTCAATGGTGAACATCACTATGTTGATCATATCTACTATATGATTCACGCTCGACCTTTCGGTCTTCGTGTTCTGAGGCCATATCTGTTATATGCTAGGCTCGTCAAGTTTAACCTGAGTATTCCACGTGTGCAACTATTTTGCACCCGTTGTATTTGAACGTAGAGACTATCAAACCCGATCACCATGTGGTGTCTCAGCACGAAGAACTTTCGCAACGGTGCATACTCAGGGAGAACACTTATACTTTGATAATTTAGTGAGGGATCATCTTATAATGCTACCATCAATCAAAGCAAGATAAGATGCATAAAAGATAAACATCACATGCAATCAATATAAGTGATATGATATGGCCATCATCATCTTGTACTTGTGATCTCCATCTCCGAAGTACCGTCATGATCACCATCGTCACCGGCGTGACACCTTGATCTCCATCGTAGCATTGTTGTCATCTCGCCAATCTTATGCTTCCATGACTATCGCTACCGCTTAGTGATAAAGTAAAGCATTACAGCGCGATTGCATTGCATACAATAAAGCGACACAAACATATGGCTCCTGCCAGTTGCCGATAACTCGATTACAAAACATGATCATCTTATACAATAAAATTTAGCATCATGTCTTGACCATATCACATCACAACATGCCCTGCAAAAACAAGTTAGACGTCCTCTACTTTGTTGTTGCAAGTTTTACGTGGCTGCTACGGGCTTAGCAAGAACCGTTCTTACCTACGCATCAAAACCACAACGATAGTTTGTCAAGTTGGTGCTGTTTTAACCTTCGCAAGGACCGGGCGTAGCCACACTTGGTTCAACTAAACTTGGAGAAACTGACACCCGCCAGCCACCTGTGTGCAAAGCACGTCGGTAGAACCAGTCTCGCGTAAGCGTAAGCGTAATGTCGGTCCGGGCTGCTTCATCCAACAATACCGCCGAATCAAAGTATGACATGCTGGTAAGCAGTATGACTTATAGCGCCCACAACTCACTTGTGTTCTACTCGTGCATAACATCAACGCATAAAACCTGGCTCGGATGCCACTGTTGGGGAACGTAGTAATTTCAAAAAATTTCCTACGCACACGCAAGATCATGGTGATGCATAGCAACGAGAGGGGAGAGTGTTGTCTACGTACCCTCGTAGACCGGAAGCGGAAGCGTTAGCACAACGCGGTTGATGTAGTCGTACGTCTTCACGGCCCGACCGATCAAGCACCGAAACTACGACACCTCCGAGTTCTAGCACACGTTCAGCTCGATGACGATCCCCGGACTCCGATCCAGCAGAATGTTGGGGAAGAGTTCCGTCAGCACGATGGCGTGGCGACGATCTTGATGTTCTACCGTCGCAGGGCTTCGCCTAAGCACCGCTACAATATTATCGAGGATTATGGTGGAGGAGGGCACCGCACACGGCTAATAGATCTGAGGGGGCGCGCCAAGTGTGGAGTCCTACTAGGATTCCACCTCCCATATGGAATAGGAAAAGAGGAAGGGAAAAGGAGAAGGAAGGAAGGGGGCGCCCCCCTTCCCTAGTACAATTCGGACCAGACCAAGGGGAGGGGTGCGGCCACCCTTGAGGCCCTTTTCCTTCTTTCCCGTATGGCCCAATACGTATTCTCATAACTCTCCGGTACTCCGAAAAATATCCGAATCACTCGGAACCTTTCTGATGTCCGAATATAGTCGTCCAATATATCGATCTTTACGTCTCGACCATTTCGAGACTCCTCGTCATGTCCCCGATCTCATCCGGGACTCCGAATTCCTTCGGTACATCAAAACTCATAAACTCATAATATAACTGTCATCGAAACCTTAAGCATGCGGACCCTACGGGTTCGAGAACAATGTAGACATGACCGAGACACGTCTCCGGTCAATAACCAATAGCGGAACCTGGATGCTCATATTGGCTCCCACATATTCTACGAAGATCTTTATCGGGCAGACCGCATAACAACATACATTGTTCCCTTTGTCATCGGTATGTTACTTGCCCGAGATTCGATCGTCGGTATCTCAATACCTAGTTCAATCTCGTTACCGGCAAGTCTCTTTACTCGTTCCGTAATACATCATCCTGCAACTAACTCATTAGTTGCAATGCTTGCAAGGCTTAAGTGATGTGCATTACTGAGAGGGCCCAGAGATACCTCTCTGACAATCGGAGTGACAAATCCTAATCTCGAAATACGCCGACCCAACAAGTACCTTCAGAGACATCTGTAGAGCACCTTTATAATCACCCAGTTACGTTATGACGTATGGTGGCACACAAAGTGTTCCTCCGGTAAACGGGAGTTGCATAATCTCATAGTCATAGGAACATGTATAAGTCATGAATAAAGCAATAGCAACAAATGAAATGATCAAGTGCTATGCTAACGGAATGGGTCAAGTCAATCACATCATTCTCCTAATGATGTGATCCCGTTAATCAAATGACAACTCATGTCTATGGTTAGGAAACATAACCATCTTTAATCAACGAGCTAGTCAAGTAGAGGCATACTAGTGACACTCTGTTTGTCTATGTATTCACACATGTATTATGTTTCCGGTTAATACAATTCTAGCATGAATAATAAACATTTATCATGATATAAGGAAATAAATAATAACTTTATTATTGCCTCTAGGGCATATTTCCTTCAGTCACAACCCACCACCGTGCGCCAGGGCCTCTAGCGCGCCCTGGTGTCTTGTGCCCGAGCCTCCTTTTGCGGTGATTCCAACTCTCAAAAATCACATATATTCCGAAATAATTCTCCGTGAAATTTTATTGCATTTGGAATTTGTTTGATATGGATACTCTGCGATACAAAAAACATGCAGAAAACAGGAACTGGCACTGGGCACTGGATCAATAGGTTAGTCCAATAAATCATATAAAAAGTTGCCAAAAGTGTATAAAAGTTGTATAATATTGGCATGAAACGATCAAAAATTATTGATACGACGGAGACATATCATCATCCCAAGATTAATTCCTACTCGTCCTCGAGTAGGTAAATGATAAAAAAGATAATTTTTGATGTGGAATGCTACCTAACATATACTTGATCATATGTATAATCATGGAATGAATATTAAGACACAAGTGATTCAAAGCAATAGTCTATAATTTGACATAAAGACATCAATACTCAGGCATCCCAATAAACAATCATGTCTTTCAAAATATCAAAGCTAAAGAAAGCTATCCCTTCAAAATCATATAGTCTTGCCATGCTCTGTCTTCTTAACACAAAGTATTTATCATGCACAACCCCGATGACAAGCCGAGCAATTGGTTCATAGTTTTTATGCGCTTCAGCTTTTTCAACTCTCACGCAGTACATGAGAGCAAGCCATGGATATAGCACTACGGGTGGAATAGAGTATGATGATAGAGGTAAATATAGAGAAGACAAAAAAGTAAGAAAGTCTCACATCGATGCGGCTAACCAACGGGCTATGGAGATGCCCATCAATCAATATCAACGTGAGGAGTAGGGATTGCCATGCAACGAATGCACTAAGAGCTATAAGTGTATGAAAGCTCAATATGAAAATTAAGTGGGTGTGCATCTAATCTATAAGGAAAAATTCCCACTAGTATATGAAAGTGACAACATAGGAGACTCTCCAAATTGAAAACACGGTGCTACTTTGAAGCACAAGTGTGGTAAAGGATACTAACAATGCCCCTTCTCTCTTTGTTTATTTATTTTTTCTTTTTCTTTTTTTTCTCCCATTGTCCGGAGTCTCATCCCGACTTGTGGGGGAATCATAGTCTTCATCAACCTTTCCTCACTGGGGCAATGCTCTAAAAATGAATAATGATGATCATCACACTTCTACTTACTTATAACTCAAAAGAAAATAAAAATTACAACTCGATACCAATGACAAAGTATGACTCTATATGAATGCCTATGGCATGTACCAGGATGTGCAATGATCTAGCGTAACATGTATGAAAATTGATGAACGGTGGCTGAGCCACAAACACTATGTCAGCTATATGATCATGCAAAGCAATATGACAATGAATGCTCAGGTCATCAAACGGAAGCGGGGGAAGTTGCATGGCAATATATCTCAGAATGGCCATGGAAAAGCCATAATAGGTAGGTATGGTGGCTGTTTTGAGGAAGATATAATAAGGCTTATGTGTGATAGAGCGTACCATATCACGGGGTTTGGATGCACCTGCGAAGTTTGCACCACATCTCGATGTGAGAAAGGGCAATGCACGGTACCGTAGAGGCTAGCAAATTGCGGAAAGGTAAGAGTGCGTATAATCCATGGACTCACATTAGTCATAAAGAACTCATATACTTATTGCAAAAGTTTATTAGCCCTCGAAGCAAAGTACTACTACGCATGCCCCTAGGGGGATAGATTGGTAGGAAAAGACCATCGCTCATCCCCGACCGCCACTCATAAGGAAGACAATCAATAATAAATCATGCTCCAACATCATAGCATAACGAGAGACTATACGTGCATGCTTCGGGAATCACAAACCTTAACAGCAGTATTCTTACTAAACATAACCATTTACTAGTACCTCCCACATATTATCATCTCTATATTGCAAAACTATTGCAAGGAATCAAACATATCATATTCAGTGATCCATAAGTTTTATGTAGGATTTTATGACTAACCATGCAATTGACCAACTCCTTTTGACTCTCTAAATAGATATAAGTGAAGCATGAGAGCTTAATTATTTCTACAAAAGACCTTGGTCTAATAAATATAAGTGAAGCAAAAGAGCATTCTTCAAATATCGGTTTTCTATGTGAAGAGAATCAGGCAATCCAAACTTCAAATGATATAAGTGAAGCACACGAAGCATTCTATAAAGCCATACTAAAAAGATAGAAGTGAAGTGCAATGAGCATTCTATAGATCAACCATGGACTATCTCATACCAGCATGGTGCACAAAAGAAAAATGGAAACTAAAAGCAAAAGATGCTCCAAGGTTTGCACATATCACATGAACGAAGCGAAACCGAAAACATACCAATACTTGTTGAAGAAAGATGGGATGCCTTCCGGGGCATCCCCAAGCTTAGACGATTGAGTCTCCTTGAATATTTACTTGGTGTGCCTTGGGAATCCCCAAGCTTGAGCTCTTGCCTCTCTCCTCCTCATATCGAGACCTCCTCGATCTTTGATCACTTCATCCAGACAAAACTCAACAGAAAGTTTGGTAAGATCTGTTAGTATAATAAAGCGAATCACTACTCTAAGTATTGTTGCAAACCAATTCATATTTTGTTTTGCATTTTATCTACTGTAGTATAACTTTTCCATGGCATAATCCACTAATAGAATCGATAGTTTCATCAAAACAAACAAAACAATGCATCAAAAACAGAATCTGTCTTAAACAGGACAGTCTGTAGTAATCTGAACATTAACCATACTTCTGGTACTCCAAAAATTCTGAAAAAATTAGGAAAAATAAAAAATTTGTATAGAAATACAGTGCAAAAAGTTTCAGAACCATTTGACGTTCCACTAAAAAAATGTAAAATCGCGCACTACAACCAAAGTTTCTGTTTTTCACCGCACAAACCAACAAGCAATCTAAACGTCCTAAAGGCAAACCTTGGCACATTATTTTTATAATATGATGGATTTGTACAAGGGGATAATTGTTGAAAAGTTTCTGTAATTAAGATTCACAAAGTTTCCAAGGGCATGAACAAATTTCAAGGCTAGCTCCCGCTTCCACGGTGCTCGTCTATCACTTTCACTTTGTTTTTTGTGAAGTTTTAAGTTCCCCTCTATATTTTTTGTTTTTAAACTATATAAAAGCACTCAACAGAAATAAATGACTCTCTAAAACTTCCGGGTTGTCTCCCTGGCAGCACTTTCTTTAAAGCCATTAAGCTAGGCATAAAGTGCTTAAGTAATGAATCCACCCGGATCCAAGGTATATCAAATACAATTTTAATTAACAATGATTTGGCATTTAGTAGTGAGCACAAAGCAACATATATCAAGCAATGATGAAGTCTAACTCTCTTCCTCTGCATCAGCATGTCATACAAGAATAATTCATGCACATCAAGTAAAGGCCAATACATAGCATAATAAGTTTCTTGCAAATTTTTCGTGCTGGAAACATAGAGAGGTGGAGATATAGTTCCTCATAATAATTGCAAGTAGGAGCAGCAAGCACATGCATATTATATTCATCAAAATCATCATGTGTAGTGGTAGAACGCAACCCATCAATGTAATCCTTAATAAGTGCAAACTTCTCTGATATAGTGTAGTCGGGAGAATTCAAAAAGATAATAGGACTATCATGTGTGGGTGCAATAGCAAAAATTTCATGTTTAACATAAGGAACAATAGCAATTTCATCTCCATAAGCATAATTCATATTGGCATCATGGCCACAAGCATAGCAAGCATCAAGTTCATCAAAAAGGGATATTTCAAGTGAATCAGCAGGATCATAGCAATTAACATAGCATTCATCCTTCGGTAAGCACAAAGGGAAATTAAATAATGTATGAGTTGAAGAGTTACTCTCATTAGAAGGTGGGCATGGGTAGCTAATCCAACCTTCCTCCTTTTGTTCTTCGCTCTCCTCATCATCTTTTTCATCCAATGAGCTCACCGTTTCATCAATTCCTTCTTCCATTGACTCCTACAAAATATTAGTATCTTCTTGGACAGCAGAGACTTTCTCAATAAATTCACCAATATCAGAATTGTATTTATAATTATCATAGCAATATTTAAGGATGGCAAAAATTTTCAGGTCTATAAACATCATCATCAAAAGCTTCATATTTTTTAAACAAAGATTCAATTTCATAAGCACCCTTAAAAGCAACAAATTCTTCTATTCGTTCCACATCATGGTAATCATATATACCATTATCATAAGAAGACAAGGTTTCATTATCATTAAATTCACATGAAAAGGGAAGATGTGGAGCGTTCATCCTAGAGCAACAAGTATAATCATATCTCAAGCATAGCTCCCGAGCATACCAATTCAACATATTAATTTGATCCCAAAACAATTTCCCTTTATGAGTCAAGTGATAATCCCTAAAGTATTCACGTTGCTCCAAAGTTACTCCCATTGTATAGTTGAATGGGGTTTTCTCAAGATTATCAAAGTAGTGCATAATATATTTTACATAACGAGCATCGAGGGAGTACCACTAATTTTTTTGAGAGAATTCCTTATTTGGCCCTTTCTTAAAATTTGCTTCCTTATTTGACCCAAATAAAATTTTCTTCCCTATATGACATCTAAAGTAAATTTTGTTCCTTATCTGACACTTTCATTCATTTTAGGCACTAACTGTGTTAAGTGTGAGATGAAAAGACCATTTTGCCCCTAATGCATTTTGCAAATATCATGGATGTAGTAAAAAAAAGCAACCCAGTTCATCCATATTTTAGCGATGTTGGAAGGATGCTGCACATGTATGTGTATGCTTTAATATTTTGTTTCTTAGGTAAACTGATTTGTGCATTTAAAAGCTGTATAAAACATCCGTAGAAATTATACTAGCATATCTATTATTTGTACTACAGAGTCGACGGCCGTCGATTAGCCAACGGCGCTGTAGCGGTCTTGGCCTTGGGTGTCCACCAGTCCACACACGGTGCCACGGGCGCGGCTGCTCATACGTGGTGCTATGAGTTGTGGACGACGCCGACATCGTCTGCGGGTGCGCGGCAGCAGCGATTAAAGATGTGCGCGACAGTAGCGATTAAAGACCTACACATCATACAACAGTACTTTGATAGATCAAAGTTACATTTTCCTCACATAGACGCTGAACAGATTACGTCAGGAAAAATACTATTGGAGCATAGATATAGATGTGCATCATCCATTGAACATCCTAAAAACATAGGTGAACTGATTGCTTTTTTTACTACACCTAGGATAGTTACACAATGCATTAGGGGCAAAATGGTCTTTTTGCCTCACATTTAACTTGGTTAGTGTCTAAAATGGATGGAAGTGTCATATAAGGAACAAAATTTACTTTAGGTGTCAAATAGGGTAGAAAAAATTATTTTGGGTCAAATAAGGAAGCAAATTTTAAGAATGGGCCAAATAAGGAATTCTCAATTTTTTTTGGTGTTTCGTGTTCCATATCCATAACTAAAGATAGAGAACAACTTATAAGAGAGAATAAGAACTACTTAGTGATAAAGCAAACAAGCACACACGAGAATATTCACCCCATGCTATTGCTCCCCGGCAACGGCGCCAGAAAAAGGTCTTGATAACCCACAAGTATAGGGGATTGTTTGTAGCCTTTTTCGATAAATAAGAGTGTCGAAACCAACGAGGAGCTAAAGGTAGAACAAATATTCCCTCAAGTTCTATCGACCACCGATACAACTCTACGCACGCTTGACGTTTGCTTTACCGGAAACAAGTATGAAACTATTTTGCAAGGATAAAACTACGAGTACTTTGCAAGAATGAAACTACGGATAAATTGCAAGGTAATAAAAGTGGAAAGCTTTTGTCAACAAGAAGGTCATGTGTCCCTAGGCAATCAATAACATGTACCGGTAATCATTCTTGTAATTTTATATGAGGGAGAGGCATGATCTAACATACTTTCTCTACTTGGATCATATGCACTTATGATTGGAACTCTAGCAAGCATCCACAACTACTAAAGATCATTAAGGTCGTGAAACCCAAGCATAGTGTCGTGGAAACGTCACGACAGATGTCCTAGTGTGAGGACTTAGTCATGAGGCCAACGCATCTATGTGGTAGCTTGAGAGGGGTTGATCGGGACGAGAGACGCGGGACGGATCAACACACAATACAAGGATTTAGACATCTTCGGGCCCCGGGAAACATAATCCGGTAATAGCCCTACATGCTGTTTGTGGCTAGATCTCATTATGCTCATCAGGGAGACGCCGCATAAGCCGGCTCCCCTTTAGTTGTGTCTAGCCCTAGAGATTGTTTCTTGTCCCTCTTGGGGTGCCCTGACCCTCCTTATATATGTTGAAGGGGCGGGTTACATGACTAGTCCTAGTAGGATTAGGATTGCTCTATTACAAGTGGAGTCCTAGTCTTGCTTCCTTTGTAGGAGAATATTCCTTGTGCTTTCCTCATAAACCGGCCCACCTTAACATGAGCCAGCTTTCTGGGCCTTGGGCCTAATCCTCTATCTGACACACCGTCGGGGCCATCCGTGAGTCGCCAGGCTCATGAGTCTTTAGACCAGTGAGCCACCAGACTCGTAAGTCGCCAATCCTCCGGCGGGTTACCAATGAAACATCGATTCCCAGCCGGGTGATACATCCGGCCGGGTCATACCGCAGGGTATATCCCCGACATTAGCCCCCAGTTTAATTTGGATTCATCCATGTTAAATAGATCCTGCAAAATAACTCAAGAACAGATTTGACAGGTTGTGCTCCGGGTTAAATATCCTTGTAAGCCGACACCTGATCATCCTTAAGTCCTTGTCATTTCCTCCTTCTAGAAAATCCGGGTCGTCATGCCAGCTTCATAATCAATTTTCTTGTAGAAGAAATATTGTAAATAAAGAATCCATTTGAGTCGGCCTTCAATGCTCTGACTTGACAAAAATATTGGTCTTTGAAATATTCAACTGATATCCAGCCAGCTTGAAAATGTAGAACTTGCCGGTTTATCATTACCAAAATTGCCGGGTTATAAACCAGACGATGCCGGGTCATAATTGTTGTTGACACCGGGTCATGTAATTGATCTTCCTGATTTTCTCAAAATTGATCATTTGAAGATGTTCCTCCTTTATATGCATAATACATGTAGCCCCCAAGTCTTAAGAGGAGAACATAGTGATAGCTTAAGACTTGCTCCAATATAAGTGTTGCAACCTTTGAAGAAATCCGGTTTGTTCATCTCAATCATTAGTCATAAACTGAATATTCCACACATGTAGCCCCCAAGTGCCGGGTTGTCATTCTTGCAGCAACCTGGGCCTTGTAATTGCTTTATGCTCATAAAGACTTCAACCAGTGTAGCCCCCAAGGGCCGGCTCAGTAAGATATTACTGAGCTGGGAGTTTGTATATGATTCATTGATAATAACATCATATGATGTAATCTCCACCATGGGGCTTGAACCCACGTCCACAAGGTTAAGAGCTTTGTACTCTACCAACTGAATAGTGGATCTTTCAACACAACGGATTAAGTCTTGTGTACCTTGAATTTTCGACATGAGCAATTGGTAGCCCCCAAGGGCCGACTCATTACACTGTGATGAGTCGGGTCTTCAATAAGGTACTCCAAAAATGACTTTGCATTAGCCCCCAAGTGCCATGGTGCATGCTGTCAGGGACATGGGACTTGCATATTTGATATAATCATGATTTGAATAATGTAGCCCCCAAGTGCTGGGTTGTAAGCCTGCAGCAACTCGGGACTATTCCTTCCATTGTAAAATAAATCATATTCGAAAATAATAGCCACTGCGCTAAAGTGACTTTGAAAACCTCAATCATAATACTTATCGGTTGACAAGTAAATCCGGAGTTTAAATCGTTGACAGTTCTTGGCCGGTGGCGACTTAATGCACATTCATTGTAAGCCGGAATTTTTATAACCCGACGGCTTTATAGTCTTTGAGAAAATCCTGTAGATTTGGCTCATACTTCCGGCTTACATCACCGTATCCAGTAAAGGCAATAATCCAATGATTGATAAGCTCATGATTCGAATGGCGCAATCCAAAATAGACCGGCAACTTAAAGTCCATAGCCAGGGCCGGTCTAAACATAATCATGTATAAACAATACCATACCTGTGATATTGAATCGTACTGCCGGTTTATGATACTTGTGCAGTAAGGGTGATAACCCAATCTTTAGAAGCCAAGACTTCCAAATGTTTGATGATTGTCATATGATGGCTACTTATCATCCAAAGTCAAGCCGGGTTAAATTTAAACCACACTTATACTTAGATCCGGACAAAAGCCTCAAGACAAAAACAAAGATTGTTTTCAAAAAACTTAAACCAAAATAGAAAGACATATTTGAGGCTTCTGATTCGAATACGATCAGTAAACCGGACCAAAGGGATTAAGCTAGGATTCGAATACGACCATGTAGCCCCCAGTGGTTTTGGCGTTGCGCCGATCAAGAGGGTACCGACAGCTGTGTTCTCTTTAGTTCGAATATGACCTATGTTTGAACAGGAAGCCCCCAAATGACCTTGAGAGGTTTTTAATGACCCTGATTCGAATACGATCCAAGTCAGACCCAAAGGGGTTAAGCTATGATTCGAATACGATCAAGAAGCCCCCTAGTGAGTTTGGCATTGCGCCGATCAAGAGGGTACTGACAGCTATGTTCTCTTTGGTTCGAATACGACCTATGTTTGAACATGAAGCCCCCAAGTGAGCATATAAGTTTTGACATTGCGCCGATCAAGAGGGTACCGACAACTATGCTCGATGAGCAGGAAGCCCCAAAGTGATCATGATAAGATAAGCCGTAAGGCAGGATACCCATGTTTGAATCGCGCATCATGGCAGCAAGTTCTTTTTGGCAATCTTTAATTTGTCTGAGAATTCGAACTTGCGGGAGATTAATTCTTTTTGAACCGGAACTTTAAACCGGATTTGAAAGCTTCAAACTTTGTGAGAGACAGATTTCTCTTGAACCGGATTTTAAACCGGCATTCTTCATTTTGAGCAGGAAACTTTCTGACGGCTTTTAGATTTTCATCAATATAGTAGTAGCCTCCGGAACCTGGTTATCTTCCCTCCACTGATCCGGAGTTATTGAATCTGCTTTAAACTAGAAATCATTTATCGATTCATGTCATCGTAGCCCCCGAGTCTTAACACGACTTAAAGATTTGTCTTGAAATTCTCCACATTTGACCGTGATATAAACCGTTATGAGCCACTCAACAACTCAGTAATATAATAGTCCCTTTTGCAGTAGACCACTTACCCTGCATTAGAGAACATGCAAGCCAGAGTAGTTTCTCTTTTTAGAGAAAGCAATATGTAATATAAAAATATATTGGATGGATTTCACCTGATACGTCAGGCCAGTAGTTATCCACCGCAGAGTTTGATGATCACCACAGTGGAGCTTGAAATCAACCGCTGTTGAGCCGATCAAAGGGGTAGATAGATGAGCTGGCCGTGGTGTTGTAAGCCGGTGCAGACGGGCGGATTAATTGCAGGCACGATAAGCAACACAGACGGCGAGTCAATCGCGGGCATGGTCTTGGCGAGTTGACATAGATCGAGCTGCATGGGCGGCGGTTGCGCGCACCCTGTTGGGAATATAGCTACCAGGTAAAGACCCGCCCAGGAGGGGCCGGGTCAGCCCCAATGGCGGGTTACAAAAGAAGCCCAGTAACATTCAAGGCGATAGTTTATTAAGACTTATAGAAGGCCTAAGCCCAGAGGCGGTTTATGGCCCAATACTATAAACCGCCGTATGTAAGGAAAGACTTGTAAAGAAAGGCATGTAAAAGAAGTCACCTAGCCGGACACGTTTTATGAGCCTGCCAGGACTCTGTAGGCCGCCAGGCGTCAACCCGTGCATATAAGGGGACGACCCGGTGGCGGCTTAGGGAAAGAGACAACAACTCGAAGCCAGGACAAGCATATTCGCTCCCTGGTCTTCGAAACCCCAGCAATTCCAAATACAACTAGACATAGGCTTTTACCTTCATCGTAAGGGGCCGAACTAGTATAAAACCTCTCGTGTCCTTTGTCCCGATTAACCCCTTTAAGCTTCCTAGTTGCGATGGCCCTATGACTAAGTCCTTTTGCTAGGACATCTGCCGTGACAATTCCATGACAGTTGGCGCCCACCGTGGGGCCAGCGCACGGTGGATTTGAGTTCTTGAAGGGCAACTTCAAAGGGCTCAAGGGATACAATGTGGGCCGGATGACCAAGAGTCATCGCGGCAAGCTCTACATCGATGACGAAGGCTGGGGCCCCGAGGCCGGCTCAATTGAGTACGGGTACCGGGTCCCCTTCGGCGGAATTCATGTCTTCATCGGCCGGATCGGCGAATCGGGCTCTGAGCTGGACGTCTGCACCAACATCATCAAGACGGCTCAGCGCGCGAGACCCGCCCGGGCCTGACCTGCCGTAATGCGTGCCTTTGTGGGTTGCATCCATGGATATGAATACTCAGAAGGATCAGTGGATGGCGGTGAGACGGCCATCTGTTCTGACGCCACGTCATCAACAGGTGAGACGGATTCTTTGTATCAGCTGCAGGATGGCATGCTTGGGGGCTGTTCCGATGGCAGCAGTATTCCAGACCCCTTTGAGCCGCCGAATCGAGCCGGAGTCTTCATGGCCGGCACTTAGCCCGGGCAGAACTCCACGGCTGCAGCAGCAACAACCACCGGGTCGGCAGCGGCCGGGTCAGGAGACCCCGCGCGCCCTCCGGCTCAGATGCTAATGGACCTCATGGATAAATTGACGGCTCTGTTGACTGCCGCAGTGGAGCCGGCGGATAAAGCTCAGCATGACAGGGAGGTGGCACGGGTACGGGAAGAGATGGCACATGCCAAGGAAAATTTAGCAGCAGAAGAGGTCAGGATGGCCATGGAACGGGCGACTTTGGACGCTCGTGCTCAGCAGCTTCAAGCGGAGACTTTCCGACTCTCGGTGGATCTGAACGCGTCAAACGAGGTCATGAGGAGAAGGCATCAGAAAACTCAGTCGCGTCTACCTCTGTCGCTCGATCCTAGGAACCTTTTCCACACACCCGGGGCTGGTCCAAGTAACCCGCCGGAGGCAAATCGGATCACGACACCCGGAACACCGGTTCAGCCACGGGCCATGGAGCCGCCTCGTATGAATACCGCTCTGCCTCATTATACACCAATACCACCGGGTCACTTTTCCAATCATTTGGAGAATCTCATTGCTGTGTCATCTCATTTGGCGGCTCTCCCGATGGAAGGTGACTCTCCGACAGCAATCGAAACACGAAGGGTGCGAGAACTTCTTCAGATGGCTCTGGCACAACAGGATGCGTACTCTTACAGTCAAGACAGAATCCACTCAACCCCTCGCCCAAGCCGGAGCCCAAGCTACATCAGGCATATGAACTCAGCCGAAATGTCGAGCAATGCTCAACGTCGTAACCAACCGCGCAGGCACGAGCCGACACAGGGTGGAGCCCTTAACTTGGCGGATCAGGAGAGGATCCGCCAAGAGGCTGAACGGGCGGTGCAACTGGCAGCTGAGCAGGCGGCTCATCAGGCTTTTTCGGCTTATCCGGCAACCTCTGTTGAGGCAGGAGTAGCCACAAGAATAGGAGGTGTCCCTTGCTTGGTGCCGGCTATACGTAATGAGCGCTTTCCAAAAGACTTCAAGGGGCCTCATAAGGTCCCTAATTACATGGCCAACTTGCAGCCTGGGGCCTAGATTGAGAGTTATGAGATGGCGATGGAGCTGTTGGAAGTCAGCGATGCAGCAATGGCTAAGTATTTCACTATGATGTTGGATGGAACGGCTCGCACTTGGTTGAAAGGATTGCCCCCCAATTCCATCGGCTCATGGGCGGAATTAAAAGCCCGGTTCATTCAGAACTTTAAGGACACATGCAAACAACCTATATCAATCGTGGACTTGACAAATTGTAAGCAAGAGGAAGGTGAGTCCACAACCCATTGGGTGTGCCGGGTCAAGGAGATAATACATTCATCTGATAAGATGGATGCCGGCTCGGCAGTCTTAATGTTGGAGAAAAATTGCAGTTTTGAACCTCTGAAGCAGAAGCTGGGGCGGCTCAAGCGTGACTGCAATGACATGGGCCAGCTGATGGCGGCTCTGGTCAAGTATGCTGATTCTGATAGTACCAAGGATCCCGTGTCTGATGAAGAAAAAACAATGAAGGGAAAGAAGAACGGCAATGGCAAGGGTCACCAGCATAACCCGACAAATCAAGGAGGTAATAAACGTAAGGCTGACGAATTTGTGGCTAACACCAATGCACAGGGCAACAATCAACGACGCAAGGGTAGGCAACCCCCTCGGTCAGGCGGGCCAGGTCCCACCCTCGAGCAACTATTGAATGAACCTTGTCCAAGACACGGCACCCGGGAGAAGCCAGCCACCCATATGTGGAAGGACTGTACAACCATGAAGGCATTTAAAAATTCAAACACATTTGATGGAAGTCACGGGCCTGGCGGCGGTTCAGGCGGAGGCGGCTTTCATGGCCCGGGCGCCGGTTCAGGTGGAGGCGGTTTTCACGGTCATGGCCATATGGGTAACCAGGGAGGTTATAATCCATAACCTGGCCAAGGTAATCAGCAGCAATAGTCTGGATATCAGAGCAACCCAAAACAGTTGAATAGTGGGTAGTACCATGTATTTACCACTAGTTTATGCAAGAGGGACGAGAAGCTTCATAAGAGGGCTGTCAATGCCGTTGAGCCGGCGATTCCATGTTATTTGAGGTGGTCGGAACAACCTATTGTGTGGAGCAAAGAAGATCATCCTCCCCAGGTTGATAACCCGGGTCACTTAGCCTTGGTAGTGGCACCTCAGGTTGGTGGATATAAATTCACTAAAGTGCTCATGGATGGAGGCAGTAGCATCAACATCCTCTACTATGAGACATTCCGTTGGATGGGGTTGACTGATAAGAGTCTTAAGCAATCCAACACGGTTTTTCATGGTGTTGTGCCTGGCAAGTCGGCATACCCAGTTGGTAAGATTGAGCTGGAAGTAGCCTTTGGGGATGAATATGATTCCAGGGCTGAGAAGTTAACTTTTAAGGTGGTTAAGATCAAAAGCCCATATCATGCTCTGTTTGGACGGCCGGCTTACGCCAAGTTCATGGCTCGGCCGTGTTATGTATATCTGCAACTCAAGATGTCGGGTTATAAAGGCACCATTACAGTACATGGAAGCCGGAAAATAGCCCTGGAATGTGAGGAAGGTGATGCCACTTATGCAGAGTCTGTTTGCGCGATGGAGGAGTTGAAGTTTTATAAAGATAATGTTGACCCGGTGGAGATGACGTCTTTGAAGAAGCCAACTACGGAGCATGAACTGGTGCTGAAATTCAAGTCGGCTGATGAAACCAAGATGGTTGATTTTGTGCCAGGCGACTCATCCAAACAGTTCATCATTAGTGCCAACTTGGATCCAAAATAGGAAAACGCGCTCATCGAGTTCATCCGTGAGAATCGGGACATCTTTGCATGGAATCCTTCTGACATGCTGGGTGTCCTGAGAGAACTCGCTGAGCACACTCTTAACATTGATCCGAAGTTTAAGCCGGTCAGGCAGTTCCTTCGGCGGTTTAACGAGGAACGACACAAGGCCATAGGAGAAGAGGTGGCCCGGCTCTTGGCGGCCGGGTTCATTGTGGAATTTTTTCACCCAAAGTGGTTGGCTAACCCAGTGCTTGTACTCAAGAAGAATGGCACCTGGCATATGTTTGTGGATTACACCGATTTGAACAAAGCTTGTCCAGCTGACCCTTTTGCTCTCCCTCATATTGATCAAATCATTGATGCTACGGCGGGTTGTGAGCGTTTGAGTTTTCTGGATGCTTATTCAAGTTATCATCAGATCAAGATGGCAGTCAAGGACGAGGAGAAGACCACTTTCATCACTCCGTTTGGAGCCTTCTACTATGTGTCTATGACTTTTGGGCTTAAGAGTGCCCAGGCGACTTATCAACGGTGTGTGCAGAATTGCCTTCACAATCAGATTGGACGTAATGTTCATGCTTATGTGGATGATATAGTGGTGAAGTCCAGAAAGGAGGAAACTTTGGTAACAGATCTGAAGGAGACCTTTGATAACCTCCGGGTCTACAAGATGATGCTTAACCTGGCCAAGTGTGTTTTTGGAGTCCTAGCTGGCAAACTTTTAGGTTTTCTGGTGTCTAACAGAGGTATTGAGGCTAACCCAGAGAAGATCAAGGCAATCACATCTCTGGCTAAACCGGTGTGCATCAATGACGTTCAGCGGCTGGCGGGTCGCATCGCGGCCTTAAGTCGGCTCATAAGTCGGTTAGGGGAGAAGGCGATGCCTTTGTATAAAATGATGAAAAAGGCAGATGACTTCATCTGGAGTGATGCCGCTAACTCTGCTTTTGAGGATTTGAATAAATAGCTCGCTGAACCCCCGGTTCTTGCTGCTCTAGTTGAGAAAGAGTCGTTGTTATTATATGTAGCTGCTAACTCACGAGCTGTTAGTGTGGCCATTGTGGTGGAACGCAAGGAGGCCGGCAAGGAACATCCGGTCCAACGGCCGGTTTACTACGTTAGTGAGGTGCTGATTGAATCTAAACAAAGATATCCACATTGGCAGAAGCTCGTGTATGGGGTGTTCATGGCATGCCGGAAGCTCAAACATTACTTTTAGGGTCACCCAATCAGTGTGGTTAGCTTTGCTCCTTTGGCAGGCATCATTCAAAATAGAGAAGCTACTGGACGAGTCGCCAAGTGGGCCATTGAACTTGGGTCTCATGGGTTGAAGTATGTGCCACGCACTGTGATCAAGTCTCAAGCACTGGTTGACTTTATTAATGACTGGATAGAGATGCAGATGCCAGAGGAGAAACTAGACAACACATATTGGACGATTCACTTTGATGGGTCCAGACAGTTGGAAGGCTCGGGGGCTGGGGTTGTTTTAACTTTCCCTCGAGGTGACAAGTTTTGTTATGTGTTGCGATTGATGTTTCCTTGTACTAACAACACATCAGAATATGAAGCCTTGCTCCATGGTCTTCGAATGGCTAAAGAAATGAGTCTGAGCTGGGTCCGGTGCCTTGGCGATTCAGATTTGGTGGCTCAACAGGTGTCAGGCAAGTGGGAGTACAAGGATCCTCTCATGGCGGCTTATCTCCATGAAGTCGACGCTGTTGCAGGACATTTTAAGGGTTATCAAGTGGAACACATTGACCGTAGAAAGAATGAAGTGGCCGATGCCTTAAGCCAGTTGGGATCTCAGCGTAAGCCAGTGCCACCTAACACCTTTTTGGATGTTTTGCATAACCCGTCTGTTAAGTTACCTACAGAGGAAGATTTGGTTGTTCCTGACCCGGAGGCATAATTGGTGGCGGCTCTTCACGTCATCCCAGATTGGACAATACCGTTCTTGGCTTACATGACCCGGGGCGAGTTGCTAGAGGATGAGACCGTGGCCCGATAGATAACCCGATGGTCCAAGTTAATGACGATTTCTGACGGAGAGTTATACCATCGCAGCATCACTGGAGCGTTTCAACGGTGTGTGTTCTCCTGAAGAAGGCCAAGAAATACTTCGTGAGATCCATGAAGGGGATTGTGGTCATCATGTCGGGTCAAAGTCTCTTGTGGCTAAGGCTTTTCGTCATGGTTTTTACTAGTTGACGGCTCACGCTGATGCAGAGGATCTGGTCAGTAGATGTGATGGATGTCAAAAATTTGCACGACGAGCGCATGTGCCGGCTTAGGAATTGCGGATGATTCCAATCACTTGGCCGTTTGCAGTCTAGGGGCTTGACATGGTTGGACCTTTCAAAAGGTAAAAGGATAAAAAAACACATCTTTTAGTGGCAGTTGACAAATTTACAAAGTGGGTTGAGGCAGAGCCAGTGGGTAAGTGTGATGCAGCCACGACGGTTCAGTTCATGAAAAAGGTGATTTTTCGCTTTGGTTTTCCACACAGCGTTATCACTGACAATGGCACTAATTTGTCCCAAGGGGCTATGGAGGAGTTTTGTCAAAGAGAGCACATCCGGCTGGATGTTTCTTCTGTAGCTCACCCTCAATCACTACAAAAAAAGACACATCCGTGACATTTTGGGCCGAACAAATTTTTTTCCTGTCATACATATGACACTTCTATGATGATAATTGTGACAAAACCCGGTATCATCATAGATGTGGTGGGCTCCTACTTCTATGACAAAAAATCATGACAGAAAATGGGCTTTTCGTCCTTGGCAGGCCGGAGACACAGCTGCATGACATTCTTTGGGCCGTCCATGATGGAAAAAATCGTGGTAGAAGCGAGGGCGAGGAAAATTTCGGGGAGTTCCCGGTTACGGTGGGAGGTCGGGGGCCGAGCGATGCGCGTTTCTCTCGTACACGTACGCGCGTGTGTGCGAGGCGTTGGCTCTAACTGAACCCGAGCGAGGCGTTGGGCTCTAACTGAACCAGAGCGATTGCACTGCAGGCTACACGTTACTGAACCCGAGCGATCGATCGATGGCTATTAACTGAACCCGATCGAGCGATTCCTTCGCTACTGCTGCTAACTGAAGCCGATTGATGCTGCCTCTGGATGAACAGTGAGCGTTGCGGGGGGGGGGTTGGATGAACAGTTCCCGGTGGGGGTGGATGAACAAGACCCCGTGGTGTTGCCTCTGGATGAACAGGACCCCGATCGATCGAGCCGGTTGGGGCTGGATGAACAGGACCCCGTGGAGGGCTGGATGAACAGGACCACCCCGTGGAGGGCAGGATGAACAGTGGACGGTGGAGGGCAGGATGAACAGTAGCCCGTGGAGGGTTGGTTGAACAGGAGCCCATGGAGAGGGCTGGTTGAACAGTAGCCGGTGGAGTAGGGCGCGGTGGAGGCTGGATGAACAGGAGCCCGTGGATGAACAGTCGCAGGTGGAGGCTGGAGGAGGTCGACAGTGGATGAACAGTAGCTCATGGAGGCTGGAGGGGGTCGATGGTGGAGATGAACAGTATCCCGTGGAGTCCCGTTTTGCGGTACGCCACACCCATCCCGATGAACATGACCCCCGTTTTGACCGTAGCGCTCCAACACAAGTCCGTTTCGTCCATTTTGTGGTACGCCACACCCCTCCCGATGAACAAGACCCCTGTTTCGACCGTAGGAGGTCCATTTCCTCTATTTTGCGGTATGCCAGACCCCTCCCGATCAACAGGACCCCGTTCCGAATGTAGGAGGTCCGTTTCCTCCGTTGTGCGGTACGCCAGGCCTCGTTTCCATCGCCTGTTCCGTCCAAGCCCTCCTGATGAACACGACCACGCATTTCGTTCCGACCCAGCCGGTTGGCTCCCACGCGTTTCGTTGCCTCCCCATGAACACGACGCGTTCCGTTGCCTCCCCATGAACACGACGCATTCCGTTGCCTCCCCATGAACACGACGACGACGCTGTTTCTCCGTTCCGACCCAGCCATGTACACGAGCCCTGGCCGTACGTATGCGCGAGTAGGCATTCGAGTCCCCGCCCGTATGTACACATACGTGGCCGTATTTTCTTTCTTGCACCCTGGCCTCTATACGTACATGTACATGCTACGTGCGTGCCTCTACTATGACACGTGCGCGCCTCTACATCAACCAGTATGTACGTACACGTTTGTGACCAGAATGACAACGCTACGTACGCTTCAACCAGGTGGGTCCCGACTGTCAGGCACTTCCTTGCCTGCGAAGATGTAGCTGGTGGGTCCCAGCAGTTAGGGGGCGAATCGTTTTTTTGCCCGGACGCACTTCCTTGCATGCGAAGATGTAGCTGGTGGGTCCCAGCAGTCAGGGGGAAACGTTTTTTTTCGTGAAATACAATGGCCCGTCCGGTGGGTCCCAGCTGTCAGGTGGAGGAATCATTATTTTCCGTGTAATAAGGAGGCACTTCCTTGCTGCGGCCGTGGACCCAACTGTCAGCCTCTCCACGTACAGTCCACGTCTGATGGAAGTCGTTCCTTGACCATGTTGACCACGCTGCGCCGAGAGCACCAGGGCGGTGGACGACGGCAAGGCCTAGGAAGGGGACGACACGGAGGTAGGGAAGACTCGGCAGTTGTTTCCCACGCGGAGGTGAGTACGACTGTACGAGGGTTTACTGGTTCATCTGCCGTCGCCAGAGAATAACAACAGGTGTGGGTGAGTAGAGAGATGGCTAGGCCAGGGATAGGAGTATGGTCGGGCGGTGAGGCCTGCGCGGCAGCATAGCCGGCCGCGAGGAGGAGGGAGCAGGCAGTCCCGCCGACGCTTGTTTGAGCGGCTGGAGCAGGAAGAGCAGAGATTGAAGAAGCACGACGGCCGTTGGATGGACATCCAACAGCCAGTGCTTGTCCGTCAACCTTTTTTTAGGAAAGCCTCAAATCTGTGGAAAACAGCATACAACCCATCTGCCATTATTTCTAATAATTTACAGCCCATTTGCTAATTCTTAAGGTTTTTTTGGAGCCCATATTCTTTTTGTTAGCATTACAGCCCATATTGTGGCAACAGTTAAAAAATTATACGAAATTTTGCATATTTCGGGGTCCAAACTGTTTTTAATCCCGAAATTTCGACTCACATTCAAACTGATTTTAAAAATAAATGTATATCAATATAAAATCCAACAAATTCTCCATGCATAAAAATTAATGTAATTTAAAATCTTGAAATGAAAAAAAAGATATTTGAAACTAATTGCCGGTTTGATGTGTTTTAAAAATGTACAACCCATTTCTCATTACTGATGGGCCATTTTCTCAGCCAGTCGAATGAAAGCTCTCCTCGTCTTGAAAGATTTGCAGCCCAACAGGCCTGACAAAGCGACTTACTTGGCAAATCACAAAAAACTGGGCTGTGGCCGTGGACCCAGCTGTCAGCCTCTCCACGTACAGTACTCTTCCGATGGAAGTCGTTCCTTGACCACGTTGACCACGCCGCACGGAGAGCACCATGGCGGTGGATGACGGTGAGGCCTAGGAAGGGGACGACGCGGCAGTGGAAGCCCGCGCGGAGAGGACTATGAGGGTTCACTGGTTCGGCTGCGGTGTGAGGCTGCCGTCGCCACAGGGCCTGGCCAGCGGTTGGAATAGTAGGGGGCGGTGAGGCCTCTGCGGCAGCACAGCCGTCCACGGGAGGCAGGAGCATGCGGCACGACCGACGCTTCTTTGGGCGGCTGGAGCAAGAAGGCCAGAGGTTGAAGAAGCACTACGACCGTTGGATGGACATCGTACGGTCACTGGAGCTAGAATCGTTCATATTGACTAACTTGACAAAGCCCTTCGTCCCCGTCAACTTAGTAGGCCCACAAGTCAGCCTGCCAGCAAGGTGGGTCTCAGCTAGCCG